>NC_089853.1:23675067-23975067 GCF_036373705.1 Amia ocellicauda
GACCATCCTGCGTCCCTTTTTTTAATTATTTAGGCTTAAAGGATTCTACCTATGGACATCACATGTTCAGAACAGATGGTATTGTCAAATTAACTCGCTAGGTACAGCAGAATAAGGAAGACTGACCAGATTTAATATATTTCCTTTTTTTCTGTAAGGACCGCTGACTTTTGTCATAGGTTTTTAGTTTACTAGACCTGCTGCACGCGTGTCTCTGCTGTAACCCTTCAGGTTTAAGTTTGTATATAGGATAAAAGTACAGTACCTGAAACCACCATGCACTCCTTAAGGATGTTTTCGACACATAACACACAGATGCATTACGTTAGGAAATATTTTTTGTGTACCTGTCACCTTAAAAATTAAGCCTCTTATTCATTCAGGCTTTGTTAGCAATGCCAAGCGCCCTGGAAGCCAATTCATAAGCATATCCAAGCCGTGCTCCCCCACTATTCTTGCCAATGCCTCATGCTTCAATTCTCAGGTTTCCAAGGTTACACCACTCAGTTAATCCTAGACAATGTCAAATTATTTCATTGGTTATGATTTGCAGATTTCTGAGCAAATTCAGACATTACAAATACAAGATTACAAATGACAAATAAAAAAGACAATAAGAATAAATACAGGCGGGAGGGGGGTGGATTTTGCATCAGGTTTGTCTTATTATTTGTGAGTATTCATGCATTTAACTGCATATAGCTGCATGAATAGAATATAAAGCATTTATACATCCTACTTTTAATTTTGCATCAACCCATTCTTAATTGCCAAAATGCCCATTCTTTTAATATGTCCTCTTAAAACAATCATGGGATGTTTTCTGAATATAATATAAATTAAATAAAACACTGGAATTAATACTGTTGAGTTGTTAATGGTTAATTTTTGTGGAAGATCCCCCCATATTTTGCACTAGAAATTGTGCCTTGATAGACTTCCAAGGTAAATTGATAGATTACACTCACATTGTTCAACTAATTTATTCAAAGATGGGGTTTTTGGTTTGTTTGTTTATTTGATTTACTTTTGAAGGTTACAGGTGTGCTGTAAGCTCAGGAGCGAAAGGTCACTGACTTACTTTTCCCTAGTCAAAGAACTATCAGTACCACCTGCTGGAAAACAGTAAAGGTAATTTATGAATGTCACACTTCAATGCCTGCACTGAAACAGAGATATGAAATAGGTCAGAATGAAAGGGAACTCATTTGGAGGGGTTTATAAAAAATAAAATAAAGACCAAAATCCTAGGCATTGTCCTGCATTTTAAAGACAGATGATTCTGGTGACTGGCTGAAGCTTTACTCTGCCATTTGGTGATATCAAGAACCCCCCATAACCTATGGGATTTAAAGTGGAAAAATTATGTTTTGCTCCCTAGTCTCAAAGTGCTACCATTTCTATATTCTGTCTTTTCAGAGAGGCATCTAGGGTGTTAAGCTTGAGCACAATAACCAAGAGGGGAAGAAGCTGCAAGTTGGATTTGTGTCATAGCTTCCCTTTTGCTGCTGTTGTGCTCTGATAAGTCAAGCTAGGAAGGGGAGAACACATTGTACACAATGCAACCAGCAACAGCACTGTTGTGAAGAATATCAGCATTGTGTGATGGCTGTTTAATTTAAGAGCAGCAGGGGAATACAGAGGAGGTGAGCAGTGAGGCAGACGTGTAGAGCGAACCACCTTGTTTGTTTATGCTTACAAAAAGGCAAAGGCTCTTGCTTTCTGTTATGTCTTTGCCTATCAGTCTCTCTATCTCTGGACTCTTTGTGGGATTATCTTGTTTCCATCTTTCTTTGTATTTTTGTATTTATTATTATTTAAATCCTTCAGACCAAACCCAGTGTGATTTACATTACACAACCAACTCTCTGCCACACATAATTTTCTAAATTATCTGTGTTCCCAGTTAATAAGAACCACAGCCGGCGTTTGTCCCATGGGATGATGTTGCCTGATTGTCCAGACTTATTCTCCAGCTTCTCCTTGAAAGTCTCTGCTTGTAAAGCTTTCGTCTGGTGTCTTTTCATCTAAACTTCATTACTTGAGATGTTTTTTCAGGTGTATCTTGGTTATAAAAGTGCTAATTTAAAAGCTGAAGAGTTCCCAAGTGCATCTCAGACTTCACAACAAATATATGGTTATTTTATTTATCTATGCATTTGTGCAAGCATTGTATGTTTTTTAACGCTCCTTAGTAATATAAAATCAATCCCATTTGTCTTATTCAAAGCCCTTTAATCTGTAAAGACAATAGTTTCATCCCACTGTTCATTGCACAGTGATACTATTTTGATATAAATAGCATGTACTTTCTATTGTTTAAAGCAAGATATATATTAATTACACACAATGTGATGAACAGTAAAAGAATGGTAATTTTGAAGAGTATAATGCTGAGCTTGTGGAATATCTAATTGATTGTGTTATTTGAAGCCTTGTATTTTGTGACAGTAATTTGAATGTATTTCAGCTCAGTAGTAACCTGCTTTCAACCCTAGCTTTGATTCCTATTATGATTCTCTGTGGTAAGGGTTACATTTAGAGAAAACCTAAGAGTTTGTATTGACAGGCACATTGGTCAGGGCAACTACTGCATTGAGCAAAGAAGTCACCCAGATCGTTCTGCGTTACCAAAGCTGTTGACATTTTACATTGAATTGTATTCTATGTTTTGATAAGCAATTCTATGTAATTACTGCTTATGGCTTTTAAGTGTTTTTATTGTGACTTTTGAATTAAGTCAGTCAATTTCAGTAAAGAAAGGAAAAGAATGAAAGAAAGAAGTGGCTTCTAAAATGCCACCAAACAATGACAGAATTAGATGTATAAACACAGTTATATAAACCATTCTACTCATTGGTGCTGTTATTCCCACAGGGTCTTGTAGAACACAAAACATTTTGCAATATACAGAGCTGATATTTTCCATATGCCCATATAGCATGGTAGTTTTCATTAATATGTAAAACTATACACATTGTAAATCAGAGTGTCTATTCTTCATTGCTGTTCCCTTTAAATGTCATTGCTTGTCATTTGAATCTCACTGTGTAATGTCTGAGAGAGCACATTGCTTCAGCAAAGAGACTTAGCTTCCCCACAATGCTCTCTGAAGATAGCTTTGAAAATCAAATATATCTAAGGATGCTTATACCACTATAGCCAATGTATGCAGTAGTAGAAGTGCCTATTTTAGTACTACATGTTTGGCTAGAAAAAACAAAAAAAGGAAAATAAAAGCAAGGAACCTGAAAAATCAATGTTTTGACCACTTATCCACTACACAACATTCAGAGAATAAATCAATATCGTCTGAGACTACACTATGAGACTCCCTCCCTGGATAACAGTAAGAGTTGAGCTAAAACATTATTGTAAACCTCTGGTGGTGGCTATACTTTATTTGACCAATCTCCCTCTACACCAAACAGGATAAAAGTATGTCTTGTTGTGTGCTTCCCGCTGAGGGCTAATCAAAACCTGCATTTGATTCTAGCACTTCTAAGCTTACATCAACCAGTAAATAAGGCTTTGGCATTGATTACGTTGTTATGTGGTTGTAAATATACAGAAAGGAAAAGTAAATGTGGATATTTTAGTATTTTATAGAAAAGACATGTAAAGAATATGCACATTCTATGTTCTTTTAATAGATATATTATGTAATACCCTTAATCAGTTTTCATTTATAGTTAATTAATCAAGAAATGTATTGTAGGTGTTGCATCTAGCATACTTTTATTATTATTATTATTATTATTATTATTATTATTATTATTATTATTATTATTATTATTATTATTATTATTATTTAGCTGACACTCTTAACCAGGGTGACTTACATTTGTACCAATTTATACAGCTGGACATTTTACTGGAGCAATCTAAGTGAAGTACAACAGCACTGCTATGAGATGCTCCTGGTTACTGCTAATTTGAAAATCTACCACATGGCTGTCTGAAACATGCTGGGTAGAGTTAATGCAATGGAAATATTTAATGTACTGTCAAATTGATGAAATATAAGATTTAGTAGTAATCCAGTTGCAATTATATTAATTCAGTCCCTATAAATGCAAGGCATTCCTATAGCATGTGTTTGTTTGTTTTTGGTATGATACAGCATTCACTTGTATGTATTTGTTTCTTAAATCCAGGTAGTTCAGATTAAGAGGTAACACTGAATTGTTGCATGCAAGACAGGTATACACCGATTGTCACTTTATACACAATTAATATGATTATGTCTGAAAACTTTCTGCAATGTCTCCAGCTAGTTATACAAGCATGCTTACCCTAGATTAGCTCATGGAAATAAGGCTTTGTGTTTGCTCAGTCTTTTAAATCTCCTACACAGTGCAAAAAGGATAAATCCACTATTATTATGCAGCAACCTTTTACAACAATGCTGCTTTCTTTTCTTGAAACCCCCGAGCAAGATTTTACTTCAGTTTCTGCATTGAGAATATATTTCTTGCGCTTTTAGCCAATAAAAAACCCCAGCATCCTTTAAGCATGTGGCATACAGCTGTCAAATGTAAATCTTTGCTTTTAATCTTCAAGCAGCATGCTAGGGTATGATTGCTGTTGTTTTGGCATAGGGGCTTAAGACTGTTCTCTGTGACAGAAGAGAGGGGTTCTCAGTTCAAATGAGCACGAAGAATCTTGGAAGCATAAATCAAAGCATGGAAAGAGTTAATGGACAACAACAATAGTCTCACTCACACCTGTGCTTTTAGAGAATAATTTGCTGCTCCATTTGCGGTTTCTTTCAGATAGCCCTTATAAATCAATGAATGTGACAGGCAGGCAAACTGTCATCAGTAGATTGTGCTCTTATGCTGCCCAATTAATGCAGTTACAGCTTTTACACACTTGGTGGCACTATTTAATTGAGGGGTTAATTAAGGGGGTACATAAGAATGAGAGAAGACTGCATTATCTTTTTCTGAATACTGTCAGACAATAACATGTAACTGTGATTCTTGGTCCTGGAATTTATATTTTTGGAAGCTCAAAATGCCTAATGTGAAACAACTATTTAAATATCACTTTAACTAATATAAGCAGTTGGGTTGAATCATTCAAGTGTTATTTTAGGACTTGCTGTCACTACTGAGAAATAGAGGATGTTTAGTTTTTATATATGTGTGTCTTGTCCACCTTCATTTTTCCTAGCTGTATGCTGTGAGGCATGTTCTGTTTTGAAGGAAAACTTTTGTAATGAAAAGCATTTGTGGCCAACAGGAACTCCACTGGTTACATATGCTAATGTCTTTGCCAGTGAGTAATGACCATTCACATTCTGACAGACTTTAGCAATTGTGAATTGTGACAGGTTAAAACAGGAATTCTGCTGTTTGCCAGCTAAAGACACATCTAAAAGAATTGTTAGCTGCTGACTTAGAACTGGTGCATTAAGCAGGTCAAAAATCACAGGAAATCTGTGACACATGCTAATCTGTTCCCTTTAAAGCAATATGACAGCCTCGTCTCTAAAAAAAAAAAGATGAATAGGAACCTGCAGGTGAAAATCATAAATGCCAGTGATTGAATATCAGTGGGACCGCACAGGCTCCTTACATACATTGTGCCTAGTTTATTTCGGGTGGGAAGTTTATAAATACTATTGTATTCCAAGCTTATCCTGTTTTTTCCTCCCACACATTGTTTTTTTTTGTATCCGCTTAGGGGCTAATTCTTTATCCACCAGCATAGAAACTCCCAAGTGAACAACAGGGGTAGGGTGACATAGTAGATTGGTTGTTGATTAGGGGTTCTGGCTGAACAAAACCTAATTTTCACTTACTTAGCTCAGTTACATTGCTATTAGTTCTGACCACTGCAATGAGGAGCGAGCGTTTTTGAATTTCAGGGCAGTAATAAACTGGCAACAGTGAACCTGAAAGTGGGGCTTAATCTGAAACAAGCAGTAAAACAAGACAGTGGCAGAGCACGGAATCTAGTCTACTTCCTTGCACTGCATGAGGCCTCTCTGGAAGCATATTTGTCTAAGTTTATAGAGTGTTTATAAAGAGCTCCTCATCTCTGTTTGTTTACAGCCACTACCAGGCCTACGCTGCATGATATACTACACGAATGATCACATGTACAGTATAGTAAACTGTTGTGTTTTAAGTCAGTACAGTAATGTGTAAACGGTACAGTGTTTTTACACATGGGCCCTCATCCCAATCCCAGCTTTATCTTTGCCTTGTACTGTAAATGTATGCTGCCACCAAAGGGTCATGGGAATCTTTCCAGAAGGATGCAGCCCAGCAGGTTGTCTCGTTTGCAGAGGCATATCTCCAGTTTGTGCTCCTTCCCAGCATCTTATTACAATTAGTATTAGGCCAAGCGTAGTGGGATATAAAGACTCTGGAGGGGAGACACAGTTTGTGATCCCAGTCTGTGTACTTTCCTTACTATTGTCTAGGGGAAAACTCTGAGTCATGCTGAACAAAGACAGTTTGAGGGGAGAAAAAGAAATACTGCAAGACTATGAACTGTCAGGGGGGTAGGGAAGTTATGGGGGGGAGGAGTACAGTTCAAAATGATTCAGAAGTTGTTTAATGAATGACCAGCAGCTACGAAGGAACCACATTATTAACAGACTGGCCACCCTTAGGGACCGGACATTCAGTAGATTACCCATACCTACACTGCTGTGATTCATTCTGTAAAATAATTAGCAACTGTACAACTACAGCACCATGTGTATGATTTTGAAGTACCGCATTTCCTGTGTGCCACATTTCCGTGGCACACAAGAGGAATTAAATAATAATTGGACAGTAAAAGGACACAGTGGAGGAGCCGGTCAAGTGGCATTGGAGGAATAAACCACTGTAGACTCTAATGGTCAGCCGACAGTGATTTTTAACAGATGAAGTCACATAATATCATGTGAATTTAATTCCAATCAAAGATGTAACATCAAAGCTTTAGAAGCTACACTTCCTATTTTTTGAATTAGTAATGCATTAACCCATAAGAGTAGTGTGCTATAATATTGTGTTTTGGTTCAATAATTACTCAGGGGTATTGGGGCTGGAACAGGCTTCCTGAGGCTTTCACAAGCCCAAGTTTAAAAGTCAATGTAAATAAACTCTCTCCCAAGCACACTCACTCTTGATCTGTTTCATTTTGAGTTCCGTGGGAAACAGGAGAGGGTTGCATTGACCATTTGTTTGGTTTTACCTTGGCTCCTTCCAGACTGCCTGAACCAGCTGTATGACTGACGGTATTTCCAGAAAGTTCTTCTTTAAATATAAAATCTAATGAATGGCCCATCAGCACGTTCATCTACCGTGGCTCAAACTGTGCATCTGTATGCTTCAAATAACATAGAAATATTCAGAGTCAGCCTTTTTAATGGCCTTAATGGTGGCTATGGAAAGGTTCCTGCCAAGCAGCAAGTTTTGCTTGGACTGTGTTATTGCCATTGCTTTTTATTTTCCTAACAGTTTTTCCAAACAGAGCCCAACATTTTTCCAATAAGAGTATTCTATTAACTGGAGGCTAATAATAGTAAAAATAATTATAAAAAAATAAGTATAATAAAAGAACAACAAAAGTCAAGTTTCCTTTGGAGAACAAAGAAGAAAGTTGTGTGTGTGTCATATTCCTATGAATAAAAATCATACATTGTAACGTAGCTCTGTAGCTTTGCCAAAACAAACAGGGCAAAGACCAATCTTTAAACAAAACCGTTTCCACTCAACACCACATTTATTATAAACAAAGGTGGCCTTTTGGAAATTAAAGAAGTAAGGTTTCTTTTCTACTATCCCACCAACAAAAAAAACATTAAAAGTAAATGGCCAGGATTTGATCTTTAATTATAATTGTATTTCTTGTAGTATATAAAAAGAGCAGAAGAAAGCAATCACTTACTTAACATCTTAAGGGTGATGAAGTGTGTCAGTGAGGGATTTTCACAGGGAAGAAGTTGCAGAACTGTGATTTAGAGTCTGTAAATGTCACATCTGCTTTAGAAAATTTCAACCAGAAACCCTCAATGTTGACATTCATGTTTTCGGGATGATGATGGGTTGTTGGCACGCCTAACAAATCAGCCGCAATTAGATACACTGCCTGCAATGCGATCTGCAGAGGACAGTAGATTAGGTTTTATGTACACAAAAATAAAGTCTGTTTTGTCTGTGGTGTCAGTGAGAGTTAGTGCAGTGATTTTATAATGCCGAAATTCTGCTGGCCTATTTCTATCCTGCAGGTCAGGCTAACTTTCCTCTGACTTCTTGTGTTGTGCTGAGGTGAGGTGTGGGCTGATATGGTTCCTGCTTGAACCCTTTTGCTCTTTCAACCCACAATTAAAAGTAATAATTTCAACTTGCAGGAAAAAGTAGGCCTGCGTGTGATTACAATAGCCATGCTCAAGAAGCAACATTTTGTGTGTGACCCCAAGCCCCACCTCTGACTTTTCTACAATGTTGGTATCCTATGTTCCAGTTAGACATGGAACACTAACAGGGAACATGTAGCATTCCTTCAAGGAATCTGGGTCCTGTTCATTGCATGCATTCTTGAATCAGAATCCCTATATTAAAACCAAATACAAAGTTATGATCTGACTTCAGTAGGTAGAGACGCAAGTTGTGGTTGAATACAGTTAAACGCATAGATTAATTATTTCTGACTGAAGTGCAGTCATATTACCAGCATACATTGATTTACCTTGATCTTTTTAAATTTAAATGACATTATAGAGCAACTTCAGATAGTTGGACATCTCTTAAATGCTTGTTTTCTACACTTGAAATAGAGTATTACCTAATAAACTATGGCGCTAAGAGAATTTTATGAGCCTCGTTGGTTTATGAAGCTCTGAGGCAGGGATTACAAAATAAAAAGCCCCTATGATTAAAATTAAGAGGATTCTTAAGTGATTGTTTTTCAGATTTATAGGTTTGCCATTACATAATGCATATTTTACCATTTAGGGGATGGAAACTACTCAAACATAATGCACATCGTTTTAATTTAAATAGTGCTTGGTCAAGTGATAAATGCTTTTCTGGTTGCTGCTACTGTTGCTGTTGTTGCTATTGTTGGTACACCAGTGGAACTGTTTTTCTATCTTGTCATGTTGTTGAAACACCCTGAAGTGAGCTGTTGAGACTAGCCAGCTTGAAAACCATCTAAATAGCAGTAGTGTTATCCTGCTTTGGTGTCTCTCTACACACACACACACACACACACACACACACACACACACATCTACCCATGTCCAATCTAATGTACAGATGTTTTCAATGCCTTTTTCTGTTTTGTTTTTTGTTGTTATTGTTTTAACTCCAACTACATGCTGCATGCTAGTAGGATTCTTTGTGAATATTTTACATCAATTTTATGTTATTCCCTGAAATGCATCTTTCTTTCAGCAATCTGTTTTCCTTTGCTTTCACTCATCTTCCACAGACAGACAGGCAAACACACAAAAAAGGTTTTTCATGTATATTTCTTATCGTGTACTTATCATTATTTTCATTGCTGCTGTTGGGTTATCCATCTAGTGTGTATCTACGCACACCTTTGTTGTTGCCGTTGAATAGCACACTTGATTATCGTTCTCATATTACAACTGCCTTCAATCATTTTACATTCTTCTGGTGATCATCATACTCGGCATATGGCGTGAAAACTGAACTGTGTCAATAGAAAGATCAAGGCAAATGTTTGAATTCTAGTTGTCGATATTAAAAAGAAAACTTTTCTTTTCTTTCACAAATAAATTATTCCTGAGTGCCTGTGAAAATTATGACAGACTAAATCAAATTGGTTGTTTATCTGGGTTTTAACACATACTATAGTAACAGTTGAATTTAAATCCTGTCCTTTGTCGCTTGCCAAAACCTGTGGGTTTAAACCAAACAAACACCCACATTCTGGCTTCAGCAGCTTATTTAACAAGCCTTATTAAGATGGCAAGTGTGCATATATTTTGTTTTATGGATATTATGAACAGGAAGCTTTATACTGGCACCTAAACTAATATCCCAAATATGTTATCAACAAAACAAACAGCAACAACAACCCAAGAGTCAGGATCTACAAATTAAAAAGGATTAGTGAAAAAATCTTTGTACTTGAACGGAAGCAAGTTCTTTTTGTTCGCGTAAAGAAGAAAAAGATTAAAAAATGAGATTATTAGTTTGTGTTCTTTCAGAACAATATTTTCATTGAAATTGATTTCCTCTGAAGATCAAGCATGTCTTCCTGTGGTAGGATGTGGGTCGGGAGGTTTAATCATATAACATAATGTCTTTAAATCTCCAATTTGGCCGTTAATACAGGGATAACAATTAAGTAGCCTAACAACTGAATGATGTTCCAGATTGTCATTTTGAACTGAGATACTGCATTGCAATGTCAAAAAGCACCTGTGTACAAAACTACCAAGAAGATCATAGTAGAATGAATCTAAACTGCTGTTCAATGGATATTTATATTACTCTCCTGACTGATTTCTCTCCTATGTTGCTCTCAGCAGTGTCCTGGAGATTAATATCTAATTCTTAAAGATTCCAGGACAAACCTGGAGTGTTTGCAGCCTTAAGAGTGTCAAGCTGGTTTTCCCATTCAAATATTCTCCAGGGGTTTAGTGTTGAGAGTAATTATGATTCTAGTTTATTACCTTGTGTCTTTTCCTTGAAAAACAAAAATCCTTAGATCCATGATGCCTAGAGGATTAGCCTTAATGGCTGTTTATTTATTTTCACATCACCTGCTTGTCTAGTATAGTACAAGTAAATGATGAAGGCAGATTGCTGTTTTACTTGTTCTGTTTGTTTAGAACAACACGAGGCCATGCTTATTTAAGCAAATGCTTTGTGTTTCACTGCTTATCCTTGTTGTAAAAATATTATGGCTGCAGAACAATCTCTACCTAAGACTCATATTGTATATGCTATCCAATGAGTCAACACTGATCTAAAGAAAAAAAACAAACATCTTGGACTGTGGAACTGTATTTGTTCCAGCTGAATAGAATCATTACATCTGCATTGTTACAGAAGTGTATGACATCCATCAAAAATAAGTAATCGTGACCAATAGTCATTAATATAATGAGAAAATGCATGGAAACAATTAACCCCTGAATTTATTTGTGAATGGTCTCAAGCTTTGTAATATATCTTATTAAATACTAGCATATATTTCCCTGTTTTCCCTAGGTACTTGTTACTCACTGCCTAAATCTCTAAATATGATTTTATAAACTTAAGTTTCTTGAACATCCCCCCCATCTCTTTTTCCATTAATTGACATTTTCAAATGGAAATTACCTGAAAATACCATCCATCCTTCTTTTCCTGAGAAGAACACATGAAGAAAGCCAATTCCACATAGAGTAACTCTAAATAAAAACAAATGTCAAAACAAGGACAGTATAGAGACTGAATTGTATCCATAGATTACGTGATTTATGTTAGTAAAGGTGGCCATGTTCTTCTTTGCAGTAGAAATACTGATTATAACTAAACACTTGTCCATTTTAATGCCAGATTTACATATATAAATATGATGTCAGCTAATTTTTGTTGTGAGTTGGGTTTGTTTGATTGTTCTTAATTTCATGCTGTTATTTAATAAGTTTCCTTCTGCTTCCCATCAATTTCCAATGCTTTGTTAGCAAGGCAACAATGCCAAATACATCTGATTGTTTAAAAGAGGTTAATTAAACCGAAAAAAGACAGATTTTCCCATTTGTTTTGCAGGACATCGGATAACTTAGACACAAAGCATTTTTTTGCATCAGAACAGATCATGTAGTGAAAGCGAATTAATGCAGCTTGTGTAGTTCTTTAAAATGTATTCATTTGGACATATAGGTTTCTTGTTGGTGTAACAGCTGTCATTCCAGTTGCCGTTGACATAATTAAAATAATTCTATTGCCCTGCGTATAGGATATGAACTTCAAAGACATGATTGATAATGTCACAGAGTAAATAAATTATTACAGGAAAAAGGCTTGTCCATTTACTGTGAATAATGTGACAAATTCACAGAGAAGCAGCAGTTCTGCTTTAGGAGATCTCTAAAGCTTTATCAGTTAGAACTTGATCAGATCTTGGAAACAGTTTAAATGACATTTTCCCCACTAAATGGAATATTATTTGCAGCATATCCTATACTAAATATTACACCCACTAACCGATGTTCTATAAAACATCATATTGTTCCTGAATATCAGTGAAATTGGGCTGTCTATTGTATGCAAGCTTCTACTATATATATATTTTAAAACAAAAAAGTTGATTAGAGATACTTTTATAATCCTTTTAATAGCCAGTATTTTAATTTTTTTAGTGTTTAACCATTGGTTCATACAGTATCTTGACTAGTCCTAGTTAAGAATTTAAATCCCATGTCAAAACCTGAAATCAAATCTAGGTCCCTTTCAAATCGAAAGACAGCCATTACCAAATGGGAAGAGCCTTCTGACCTGCCAATCAGTGAAAATGTACCCAAGCTGCCCAATAGGGACTTTGCTGGCAGGAGGAAGACCCGCCCCCGGCATCTGTGAAAAGCCATTTCTTTCATTTCTTTCAGAAGTGTGCTCTCCTGCTCTTCAGAGTTGGATTATTTGGATAGCTATCCACATGGACTCTTCAGAGTTTTATCGCTGCTCTTGGAGCTTTGCTTCTATTCAGAGGTAAGTGTACAGCAGGAGTCTCGCTCGGAGCCGACTTCAATCCCTCCATTGAGATCTGCTGTGCAATCATTACTTCCTATACCATTTTTTCCTAACAGATTCGAGTGAAGGAAGGAGAAGGAGTGAGAAAGCAATGCTACTCCGGCTGGAACAGTCTCCTGCAGTTTAGGTCGGCTGATCGTCCCGCCCGCTTCTATTCCCATTTCCCGGTCGGGGAAATCCCCACATTGACTCGATCTCTGACAGCGGAAGTCTAAACCGTTCACTACATCGAGATCAAGACAACTGACCTCCCTCAACATCAGCATCTGTCGACCTCTTGACCAACTGTCGACATCTCAACCAGGCTGTCAAACTCTCGACCAAACGCGTCGACCTTGACTACCACTGTCAACCTCTCGTCCATCCCCGCCGACCTCAACCACCACTGTCGACCTCGTCCAACTCCGTCGACCTCTCACGTCTGTCGACCTCTTGACATCGATGTCGATGTTTTGACCTTTCATCGACCTCCCAACGATCCTGTCAACATCTCAACCTTTGACGTCGACAACTATCGATCGATATCTAGGGTAAGCCAAGGGGAGATCCCTCGCAGCCATGGTAGCAGCCCAATGCCATCTCTGGTTCATGCAAGCCAAGCTCCAGGACACAGAGAAGGCGGTGCTTCTCGATGCTCCTATCACCCCCGGCCAAACATTTGGTTAGATGGTGGACCTCTTGGTTGAGCGGTCAGCTAAGGCTAAGAAGACAGTTTCGAAAACATGCCGATCTCCAGCAGGCTAGGAGGCAGCCACAATATCGCCAGTGGAGCTACCAGTAGCCCAACAGGCACTGGCCAATACCAGTGAATCCTCCTCCGAGGCTACAACAGATCAGTGGCCCGCAGCCTGAACAACGCCGCTGAAGCCAGCCGCAGGCGAGGGGTAAGAATAGGCTCTCCTAAGGGCCAGGGAGACCCCCAGAAGCCCTCTCCAAAGCCGGGAACTCCTGGTGCGAATGATGATGACCCACGGATACGCCCTCCAATTCCACTCTGCCCCCCCTCAACCTTCAGGGGGGTGCTGACCACTGCTGTCGGATTCCCCGAAAGGGCGAAAGCTCTGTCACAGGAAATTTCTGTGATGTGGGAGAACTAGTGGACACAGAGGACTATCAGTAACATCATTAGCTGCATCATCCAGCTCATACCCAGTGATTCTCCAACGAAATCAATACTGGTCTGTCTACTGAGCCCTTGGTTTATTAAATATTTGCAGAGTGGGACAATTTGTATTGCATTGAAATGCAGTGTGGGAAGTTCTACTCAAGATACTTCTTAGTGCCGAAGAAGGATGCCTCAACATGTTTCTGAAAAAAATAAACTTCTGCATGTTGACTGCATAGGGTCCAGCTGGGCAACTGATTCACACCAGTAGACCTCAGGGACACTTACTTCCACGTCCCCATACTCCCAGGGCACAGGAAATACCTGCGCTTCGCTTTCCAAGGCCAGGCGTACGAGTTCAGTGTGCTGCCGTTCGGCTTCTCACTAACTCAAAGTGCATGGAAGCAGCCTTGGCCCCCCTCAGGACAAAGGGGATAAGGATCCTGAATTACCTGGACGACTGGCTGGTGTGCTCAGACTCCAGGCTTCAGGCGGAGGAACATACAGCAGAGGTCATACGCCACGTGACTACACTGGGTCTCGCAGTTCACACGGAGAAAAGCTCCCTCACACCTGCACAGATGGTGGGCTTCTTGGGAATGAGGCTTGACTCTCGAGATGCCCTCTGTGGTTTTTCCTGGAAACAGGAGGCGGTCCCCTGGGCGTGGACGCTTTTGTTCACCCATGGTTGCAGGAACTGCTGTATGCTTTCCCCCAATTGCCACTTCTTCCACTGACACTGTAGAGGATTCGCCAGCACAGAGCCCAAGTCCTCCTGATCGCCCCCCAGTGGCCGAGACAGTTGTAGTTTGCGATGCTGGCGCAGATGATCAACGCGGATCCATGGCAGCTTCCACTTCGACAGGACTTGCTGGTTCAAGCAGAGGGATGGCTGTGGCACCCCAACCCAGCACAGCTGCAGTTGTGGGTTTGGCCCCTTGAAAGGCACCACCTAATGTCTTATGTCATGCCTGATAATGTCGTGGAAACGCTGCAGTCAGCCAGGGCCCCCTCCACCAGGGCCCAATATACTTATGAGTGGTCAGCCTTCCAGGACTGGTGTCTAGCCAGACATGTGGATCCAGTGTCATGCCCCATGTTGACCATCCTGTACTTCCTGCAACAGCTGCTAGAAGACAGGAAATCTGCATCCACATTGAAGGTACATCTAGCTGCCATGTCAGCATGCCATGATAAGATTGACAATGTCTCCCCAGGAGCTCATTTCCTGGCAACCCAATTTTTGAAGGGTGTGAGACGTTTTATACCACCAGTAAAAGACACAATTCCAGCCTGGGACTTAGGACTGAGCGGTGCTCTCTTTGAGCCCATTTCCACAACGGATCTCCGCTTTCACTCACTCAAGGCAGGCTTCCTTGTAGCGATAATGTCGGCAAGGAGAATTTGTGAAATTCACACCTTCTCCATGGATAAAGCCTGTCTGATCTTCTGAGGAAGCATTGAAGAGTCACTCTGAGGACAAACCCGGCCTTCCTACCTAAGGTCGTGTCGGCATTCCACATTAATCAACCGATTGTCCTGGAGTCTTTCCATCCCCCTCCACATACATCAGATGAGGACCACAGACTACACACACTTTGCCCTGTCCGGGCTTTGAAGTGCTATATGCAGAGGACTGCACACAGCCACAAATCCGACCAGCTGTTTGTCTACTATGGGTCCACCACTAGAGGGAGGGCAGCTTAAAAACAACGACTGGCACACTGGGTGGCGGATGAGATTTGGCTCACCTATGAGTCATCGTGGCGAACTGGCTGTGTCCAAACTTGGGCACCCAGGTACTTCAAATAGCTGTCCCTCAGGTGCCATGAGGCTCTGCTATGCTTGCCATGATGGGATTTGGGTTTAAATCTGGTGTCAGGACTTGCGACATCTCTGGTATAGTCTTCCAATTCGGTAATGGCTGTCTTTCGATTTGAAAGGGAACGATAGGTTATCATAAGAATACCGGTTTCCTGAAAAAGAAAGACAGGTATTGTCCTTCAGGGGTCGCATTGCCTGACGACCTTCCTGATGAAGAAATGGCAGGAAGCTGCAGTCAGGAGGAGACTTTTCACAGACGGGGGGCAGGTCTTCCTCCTGCCAGTAGGGCCCCTATTGGGCAGCTTTGGTACATGTTTTCATGTCAGAAGATTCTTCCCATTCGGTAATGGCTGTCTTTCTTTTTCAGGGAACCAGGGTTATGATGAAAACCTATCGTTTTCTATCGGTTTTATTGACATTGATTTGATTTAGCTAATGGCTTGCTGTTAAAATAATTGTCTTGAAAGGGATTTTTGAGTGAGAACTACTAAGAACTATCCTACAACACTTAAATACCTATGCATTACAAGGAAGTAAATACGCTACAAAGCCTAATTAACGCTCTTGAATTACCTTGCTTTTAATATTATTTTGGTTGCAAAAATAAATAAATAATAATAAATAAATAAATACATTGATCCAAGATTGCAGGTTGTGGCTACCCAAGCACCTAATTCAATTAATAACTCTACCAATGCCACGGTAGATTCCTAATCTCTAAAAATAGGGTAAGATTAGAAGAATATTATTTAATAATGCGGTACAGGAACATAGCTTCCTGCACTGCATTTCAATGCAATACAAACTGTCCCGCTCTGCAAATATTTAATAAACCAAGGGCTCAGTAGACAGACCAGAATTGATTTTGTTGGAGAATCACTGGGTTTGAGCTGGATAATGATGCAGCTAATGATGTTACTGATAGGCGGTAAACGACTTGAAAAACCTTGAGCTCTTTGATCCTAGTGCTGTCCAGCAGCTTTCTGTAACGTATTCCATTGATGCCGACTTTCTGATCAGCAAGGGTGTTCACCGGCATATTCAGCTCCCTAATTTTCATTTCATGTTTGGCATAACAGACAACCTGTTAGGGGTTCAAACAATCATTTGGTCTGCTACAATGAAGGTCAGCAGAATAAACACACAATCACACACAGAGTCAAAGAGGCCTCGTGTTCCAGAGGTTTAGGATGGTGGTTTTAGTGTACAGCCTTCCACACAAAGCAATGTCTTCGCTCTGTAGGAAATCATCCAGAATTCAACCATACAACACTGGGCTGTTGGAGGTTAATTATACATCAAGTGATTGTCAATGCAGAATCATAGACTGTCAATCACAATTAGAAAAGTTTGCATCTTATACCAAAATGTATAGAAGGTACTTTATAGTTTTTCATGATGTGAGGTTGAAAATCTGCCATGTTTCTTTGAGCAAATCACTAGGGTGCTGTCTTCATACTTGGCATCTATCCATTATCTGCTTCTCCCTCTTGTCTTTATTTGTCCATTTGCTTTTTGGGATGTACACAAGAAATAAAAATATGCTTTGTCTTTCTGTGTTTGTCTTAAGATTCTTAAATAAGAATTCCTCATTGCCCCACAAAGTTTACAGGATATATGTAAGCTAGTTAAACATTTCACAATCTATGGACCCATCGAGAATGAGTGAGAGATGCCCGAGATTCAGACTCTCTCTTTGTCTTTATGCAAAATAAAAAATAAACGACAGGTGCTAGGTTTAATTTCCTTTTCTTTAGCTTTTCCCTCACCATTGTCTGCAGCTAATGAACAGATGGTAGCTAAAACTAGAAAAAAGTGAGATATGCTCCAGTTTTCCCACTTTCACTGCAAAACAAGTGTAAGAAGGAAATAGTTATTTTCTGTGCTTAGGAAATGTTTCCAGTAATTATGTTTACAACAAATTATATATATATATATATATATATATATATATATATATATATATATATATATATATATATATATATATACACACGTGTTCTGTATTTTTTTTCTTCTATATTGTGCTTTCTCTTCTGTTAAAAAATCAGTTCCTTGTCCCTTATTTTGCAATGTTGTTGGTTTTTGTAAAACATGTGAGATGCATTTCTGAAATAATACTGAAACAATAACTACTAATAATAGATTCATAGATTCAACATATTTCAGAGTTTTAGATTATGTCGAATCCATTAATTAATATAGTGTTGTCACTTTACTGTTTAGCAGCTACGAAAAATATAGGTTTCTTCTATGTGCAGTCTAAGGACTACTTACCATTGCCAGCTTTTATGGGGCAACCTGTGGTCAGCTGAAATTACTTTCTTCATGGGTAACATGAGCTACAAAGGCTTGATGTTGAAGCTACACCCTTGCGGGTCTCGCGGTTTATAGTATAAAATAAGTTGGTAGCCTACCCCACTGTATTGCATCAATCTTGTCAAATAAACTAATTCATTCATATGTATTTGTCTGTTTGATTGCACACTGTTCATTTGTAATTCAACAGTGATAATATAAAAAGCAATCAACCCTGGTCCGCCTCAAATTTAGGCCGGCTTTTCTCAGACACCCCGTTCACACTGGCGGGTTTAGGAGCCTCAGTGCGTCACACATGCGGGCGAAAAGCGGCCTAAACGAAATGCATGCCGGGAAAGAACAAATCTGCTCCAGCAAACCAGTGACGCAGGACATTAGCTCTGTTACAGGTGTGTGCGATGTGTTTATAATCACAACTTATTAACATCGATTGGCTATTGTTCGGTTCTATATTTTCTTTGAAAGTAATCTTAACCCTTTGCAGCCGAAGCTTTCTAAAATAATTAGAAATGTGCTGGTTCAATGGGGAATCGAATTCATATATTCCCCTTTTTAAATGTCTATCTCCGGTTCTGCACGTGTAAAAGCGCTGTTACAATCCACCCGAAAGCGAAGCACCTTTATTAGCGCATCTGCATTCAATCTCAGTAAATCGTGTGCGCGGAAAGCAGCCTGTGACGCGTGTGTTGAAACTTCATCTTCATCCTCATTGTAACCGCGCTTTCATTTCTGCATCGGCCCAGTTGTCACCTCCAACGCCGGCATTTGTGATTGTCCTGCTCAGCTCAATATAACTGCATTTCGGTCTCGTATTAAAATGCATTGATTTGAATGGAAACCTGCTTCGGTTAAATTTATATCGTTTTAATGCAAAATTCGGATAATTAATAAAGTTATGGCCCCGTTCACAATTTCACAATGCAATTTTCAGGTGTAAAATGCATACTGTTAAATTCCAGACTTCAATCATACTCATTCAATCAAAAAAACAATAGCAAGTTTACCAGCTACACACTTTTATTTTAATCGACCGAGTAGTTTGAACTGTTTACACTATAACTCATTACTTAGCCTAGACTTTTTTAATATATAAAGATGTGAGCTAGCGAAATGTAACAGTACATTTTCGGCTATAGATCGATATGACATTCAAACAATATAGAGAAAATACTGTTTGTCTTGTTCAGTCGTGTAAGCTTTTTTGGTGCCTGTATTTACTTCTGCGTTGGCGAGAAGAAGGCTTTCCCATATGTGATTTAGCATTAACATGATCTCCTTTTTACACATAGTAGACTCCAAGTCTGTCCATCCTCAATTCAAGGATACCAGGAATGGAGGAAACAGCCTGAAAGCAGAAGAGATCTGCCTCCATGCTTCACAGTGGCTATGACACTCTTTTCAACATAACATTAATGTTTTGGCACCACAAATACTGCTTTCAAATTTGTATTTTTGCTTCATCTATTCACATAGCTGCTTTTTGAACAATTTGTATACTTCTTCTTTTTAAAAACACAAGGGCAGTGCTATATTTGCAACATAAGTGAAATACATGTTTATTTTTTCATGAAATTACTATTTCTGTGTTTAAAATGTATTTAATGTAATATCTGCCATTACTGGTCTGGTAAAATGATACACAGAGCCAGACAGTAGCTTCCCTTTTAAAGAATCAATTTAAAATGTATGGTGCTCTGAAAGTAGCAGATAAAGTCCAATTAGTTCAAATGAAAAATGTGAACATTTGAATTTTACTTACATTCCCATGTCAGCAAACCAAGGAATTAACTTAATAATCCAAAGTCCTCATTAATTACATATGTTTTCTTATGTATTACTAGTTCTCCTTCTGGGATACTTTCAACCACTTTTAAAGGTCTGTTTCTTGCAATTGTAATATTTTACCTAAAACAGTTTCTTAGAAACATAAACATAACATAATTGTTTAACTCTGTTAAGTCTGATTTCTAACAATTGTATTTGTTTGGCATAGAAGCAGAAATAGAAAAATGGAGATATCGCTTTATTCACCAGTTCTCGTTCACAGTCATCAGAAGGGATAGTTCAATTAACAATATCTATTCAAACAGAATAACATTGTTTGTAGTTAAGGGTATGAACACATTAAACTACAGATGTATATTAGATATATATAATGCAGGCGAGCCCAGACTGTTTCCCTCTAACTAAACATTGGTGTTAATGGTGGGATGCATCTCTTAAGTGCATTTTTCTAGATTATCTTTGGCAATGCATGCATACCCTGCAGCAACAAATTGTTTAAGGCTGGGGAGAAAATAGAAACCTATCTGTTTTCTGTTTTGTTTGTTATTTATGAGAGATTATATATTTTTTTTACTTACTTATTCTTCAGTTTATCACCTCTCGTCTAGAAAAGGCAACCATTAATGCTTAAAACTGGATTTTTAACATTATTAGCATTTTTTAAAAAGAAGCATCAGAGGTTTTGCCATAGGTTGTTACCCATGGGCACACAAAACATATAAAAGTATTTTCCAAATACAGGTAATTTATCATGTTATTGGTTCAAACTCAGTACTTGGTAATAGTTAGTGTCTTTAATAAAATATGAATATATTCACATGTAATATTGTGATATTGAATTATTTACTTGTTTGTTTTGTGTGTGTGTGTATATATATATATATATATATATATATATATATATATATACATATATACACTCACCTAAAGGATTATTAGGAACACCTGTTCAATTTCTCATTAATGCAATTATCTAATCAACCAATCACATGGCAGTTGCTTCAATGTGTTTAGGGGTGTGGTCCTGGTCAAGACAATCTCCTGAACTCCAAACTGAATGTCTGAATGGGAAAGAAAGATGATTTAAGCAATTTTGAGCGTGGCATGGTTGTTGGTGCCAGACGGGCCGGTCTGAGTATTTCACAATCTACTCAGTTACTGGGATTCTTACACACAACCATTTCTAGGGTTTACAAAGAATGGTGTGAAAAGGGAAAAACATCCAGTATGCGGCAGTCCTGTGGGCGAAAATGCCTTGTTGATGCTAGAGGTCAGAGGAGAATGGGCCGACTGATTCAAGCTGATAGAAGAGCAACTTTGACTGAAATAACCACTCATTACAACCGAGGTATGCAGCAAAGCATTTGTGAAGCCACAACACGTACAACCTTGAGGCGGATGGGCTACAACAGCAGAAGACCCCACCGGGTACCACTCATCTCCACTACAAATAGGAAAAAGAGGCTACAATTTGCACAAGCTCACCAAAATTGGACAGTTGAAGACTGGAAAAATGTTGCCTGGTCTGATGAGTCTCGATTTCTGTTGAGACATTCAGATGGTCGAGTCAGAATTTGGCGTAAACAGAATGAGAACATGGATCCATCATGCCTTGTTACCACTGTGCAGGCTGGTGGTGGTGGTGTAATGGTGTGGGGGATGTTTTCTTGGCACACTTTAGGCCCCTTAGTGCCAATTGGGCATCGTTTAAATGCCACGGCCTACCTGAGCATTGTTTCTGACCATGTCCATCCCTTTATGACCACCATGTACCCATCCCCTGATGGCTACTTCCAGCAGGATAATGCACCATGTCACAAAGGTCGAATCATTTCAAATTGGTTTCTTGAACATGACAATGAGTTCACTGTACTAAACTGGCCCCCACAGTCACCAGATCTCAACCCAATAGAGCATCTTTGGGATGTGGTGGAACGGGAGCTTCGTGCCCTGGATGTGCATCCCACAAATCTCCATCAACTGCAAGATGCTATCCTATCAATATGGGCCAACATTTCTAAAGAATGCTTTCAGCACCTTGTTGAATCAATGCCACGTAGAATTAAGGCAGTTCTGAAGGCGAAAGGGGGTCAAACACAGTATTAGTATGGTGTTCCTAATAATCCTTTAGGTGAGTGTATATACATATACATACATATATATATACATATACATACATATACATACATACATATATATATATATATATACATATACATATATATATATACACACACACACAAACATACATATGTGCAGTTTCAGCTACATAAATTACCTGAAAGGAGGAATCACTTAAAACATCTTCTCAGATAATGCTGAATGAGGTGAAAGAAATCTATTGAGGTTCTTTCATGCTGTAAATTGGCAGTCTTTTAATAGTGTCTAACCTTGGAAGCATTTTTTCCAAATAGATCCTTTGTGCAGCACTCTTACCTTTACCGTGACAGACACTTAAATGGTACAAAATGAATTTAAGCTGTGTGTTTTTCAAGGCCATGTAACCATCTTCATCTCACAACTTCAAGAGGTCCCTCTTTGGTACTCAGTGGTCCCAGTCCACATTTCTCCACACAGCTGGCCTGACTGCCACTCTTTGTTCTTCGGCTAGCTCTGATTTTCCTACATTCCAAAACAGCCTGCAGTTTTATTTTTCCTGGCACTAAATGTCTTCTGTAATGTCCTTCAGTCAGTGGAAAGCACAATACTCTCCAGGAGAGAAAGAGCTTAATTGGTTTCTCTGGAATCTAATACTGTAGGAACAGAATCTCGTCTGGCCCTCACTCTTTCTCTTTGCAGGCTTCTGAGGACATTAAATTCTAATCAGAAACAGATGCCCTTCCCTGTAATGTATAATGACCGCCTCCTGTATGGACGAGACAAAAATCATGTTAAAGGTGGTGTTACTTTGGATCTCCACATTTCATTTGCTTCCCCCCTTCTCTCTCCAAACATATAGTCCTTCTTATTTGCTCAAGGAAATACAGGGAACAGGAAAAGTATTTCTTGGCTCCAATTCACATAGGATTACTCTGAGTGCAGTGAAATTAAACGCATATGACATATGAAAAAGAAACGCTCACGAATTAATAACAGGTAGTTTCAAATAAATGTATGCTTCCTGTTTATCTCTTTGTGTTTTGTACTTTGTAGAATAAGTCAGAGCTAGGTGGAGTATATTTCTTTATAATGATATGTTCTTCCCCCTGTAAATCATATAGACATTTAAATTAACACTCATCCACACAAATCGAATAAAGGCTTTTTCATACAATGTAGCTAATCCAAAAAAAAAGGTCAAGTTCTGTTGCCAACAAATGTATGGGATATCTTCCTCATCAATATCTCTAGTGTATTTAAAGTGTAGGCACTTAGCAGATGAGGGGTGTGAATTTTTTATTTCTATTAAGTCAGTTATCTGAATGAATGAGTGATTCAATCGACAACATATACACTGCCCAGAATTTGGCGTTGGAGATTCTGGAGAACTAATGTAAATTGAACAAAATGAAATAAGACCATTATTCAAGAACATGCTTTTATTAGAACCTGGTGGAGATCAGAGAAGGCCTAGATGGAAATTGATTAAATACATGGATCAAATAATTTAATAAACTATACAAAAAAATGACCACATAATGAAATAGTTTTACTGTACCTTCTGCTTCAAGAGTTTCCAGCCCATATTCAAATCACAGGAATATTTTTCAAACCGAGCTAAAATAGATTGCACTTTCCAGTGATTCCGTGTGTACCTCCCAGTGTTTGTCTGTCTGCAGCTGTAATCTCTCAATCACATGGTTGAACTGAGATGACACATTTTTAGAAAACCCCATAATGTGTCAAGGCCAGCCAGGCAAATTTGTTATTTGAATCCTTTATGTTTTCTTGCTTGCTGTCTCCATCCACATTCCAATCAAATCCTGACATGCAAAAATGTCTGGTGTATTTCATATAAGACTACAACTACTACTACTACTACTACTACTACTACTACTACTACTACTACTACTACTACTACTACTACTATAATAATAATAATAATAATAATTAAACATAGCATGTATGTTACTTCTAATGCAATCAGTAATGAGCTGGTCAGTATTGAAAGTTCCGATTTATCCTTAATCTCAATTCATACCTCCTGTCCGGAGACTGGAATGTAGTTGACTGATTAACCACCCAAAAAGTAATTCTGCCCATTTGAGTTACTTGTTTATTCCAGGGAAATGGAAAATTCCTGTCTCCTTTTTCTATCTTGGCATTCTGCTTAATCATGCAATGTTTACTCAGTGTTTGACTTTCTTAAGATAGGTAAGTTGCAGGTCTAAGGCTTCATTAGGGTTTTCACTGAGGTTTAATAAGCAACAAACTCATTTTCTAAGACTATGCCCAAGATGTTTATGTTTGCTATGATTATGCTTCTTAGATTCTTCTCTCAGTACTCCAGTAAGCACATATGTGGCCCTTGGACAAAATACTTGTTTTTGCTTGAAGTATTGTTCCACAGTTCTGCAATATTCAGAGCAGCTTGTAATAAACTTAATCTCTCTCTCTCTCTCTCTCTCTCTCTCTCTCTCTCTCTCTCTCTCTCTCTCTCTATATATATATATATATATATATATATATATATATATTGATTAACTCAATACTACTACTACTACTACTACTACTACTACTACTATAACAAAATAAATAATAATAATAATATTAACCCACAGTACTGAATTTGATGCCTTTGTGCTTCAAATATAATGTAAAGGACCACTATATTTATTCTGGTAGATCATGTGTTGTAGGTGGCTTTACAAAAACACAGAACTAAACATTAGACTCAGTCGCGCATGGCAAACATATTGTTGTGGTAAGTGCTTGTCTGTCCTGCTCCCAGAGCCTGTCTGGGTGAGGGAGGTTTCCACACTGTAAATTGTTTAAAAGAAGAACGAAAGACCGCAGGAGACTGAACACACGCTGCCTCCTCTTGCATTTCCCTCCCTGACAGTTGGTCTCAGATACCAAGTCAGCTTGTTTTGCCCAATTTCAAAAGAATCTGAATGCTCGGCAAGTTCCAGCTTTAGATTTATAAAAAACATTTTTTCTACAGAACCATCAATTGATGGCTGGGGCACAAAAGCAATTGCTATTTAAACTGGAATTCCAAGCCAAAGGCTTTTCAAATGAGAACACAAACAAAAACAAAGAAAAAAGCTGTAATTACAATACGTTTAGTTCATGCGTGTGAAGAGATGATGTGAAAGATAAAGTACGGAGGACTGTATTTCACATAGATCATGCTGTTTAGTTTTATTCCGCATTGAAGTTGTATTCTTCCAGATGATGGCAGCATAATAATGAAAACCACATTGTACTGAGCTAATTATTAACTGACCTTAATTGGGTAGTTAGTGCTGTAACGTGTTCCACTCGTACTTAAACTACATAAGAGCGCTGGTGATTTGGTTGTGAAGCAAAGCATAACTACATTTTTAAATGGAAAGTAAAATTTTAATAATCTAGAGAAGTTGTTTCTCTGAAGTGGTGAACTTAATTTGATCTCTTTATATGTACATATAGCACAAACCAAATCAGTGTTATGAAGCTTTGGGTTAGGAAAGAATGATCTAATCATGGTTTCAATTTCAGAATTTGATGTATATTTGTTATTATTTTATGCTTTTTTGAAAGACTGTTTGTCAGTAACAATAAGACCATTCGGCTTAAGTCCAATTATCTCACCTTTTTTATTCTTTTTTTTCATTTTTTGAGAAGGATGGTGTTATCAAGCCCCAAATGTTCAGTAAGTGCTTGGCACGGTTGTTGTGCAGTCTATTTCTGACAGACAGAAAATGGGACATGCTCATTCGGCCAGCTACCAGCATTATCTCCATGTGCCTTTTGTTCACACATTTCCTCCTATTAAGGATTCAAATGGAATGTAAGAACATAACATTTGAATCAGTGCAAATGAAAATTGCATGATGGCTGTCTGACTGCACTAAAATCATTCTACAATGAGGATTTTACACATAGATAAATAAAGAAAAAATAAAACCTGACCTCTCTGAAGTTTCTCTTTAATAAAATAAAATCATCTCTCCACCATTTCAGGTAATGCACCCATCATTCCAACCAATTAAATTGAGGAAAAATGCTTAAGGCAACTCCATTACCATCGTTTCTTCGTCTTGTACCTCATTCCAATTAAATGTTTGGTTTTGCACACTGTCAATATATTATGCACATAATCTGTTTCACATTTACATTAGATCTAATACATTTCAAATTGAACCCAGATTATATCAGGTACTGATCCTTACAGTTTGTCACAAGTATTAGAATGCATTTTTACTCAGCATCGCCTAATCTCTGAGATGCTGCTTTTTGCAGTGTAGTAATGATGATGATGATGATTTTTCCCAAGACACATTGACATGAATCATGGTGGTTGTCTGCAAGCTTAATCCTAGACTCTCTAATGTACACATTAACTATAAATGCTTTTAAACAATAAAATTAAAAGCAACTTGTTTTAAGACTCACAAAATAAAGTTCTGGACCAATGAAGACCAAATGGCAAATATTCTTTGCATTTTCTGTAAGAACTGCAGTAGCATTTTTAGTTTGAATTATAATTATACATACATTGATATTCTGGTCTACATTAATGTAGTTATGAAAACTGTAGTTCACTATTTCAAAAACATAATCATATTTTTACATTAAATAACCAATGAAAGGTACAGAAATATGCCTCATTACTTTGAAAATTTGGAAATGGCTGCATTTTGTCATTGATTAACATTATCCCAACTATGGCTACTCCTTCAAGAGTGAAAATGTTGAAGGCAGCTTTGCAGGACCCCTAGACCACAATCTAACCCTCTGAGCTCTACTCTAACTCTGCCTGTTTCTAAATACACCTGGGAACTATGCAGTATTTGCTAGAACTTTCCTTTAACATGTTTACAGCTTTCTGCCTTTGCCTTAAATGTAACTGTATGTAATGAAATCAAATATGTGTTTTACCCAGGAAAATAAGTGGACTTGGGATATTTGATTTGCCAGCTATTAATTATCTAGATTCACTAAGGTTTTGGAAGCCACTCTGTACTCCTGGGAGTAAATAATCTGGCACAAATATTTTTAATATAAACCAATAAAAATAGCATTGCCATGCAGCATTAGATCAAGTAAAAGGTGTCATGGTCCCTCAAATTAGGCCCGATTCTGTTTAAGTTAAAGAGGGTTACTTAACACTACCAGAAGCAATTTAGTTAATGCAGCTGGTATAATCAAATATCTGTCTTAAGGCTTCAAATCTCGAAGTGGTATCACTATAATACATGTAAGGAACTTTTTACTTAGTAAGCAGTTAAATAGATAAAATCAGTCTGAAGTGACTCACACAGTGCATTCCTCAGCCAGAGACGTTGTCAAACACTTGGCACCACAAGTGCAATTTATACCACATTGTACGAAAGGAAACTGTGGAAAAGAGAAGCTGGTGAAGAAAAAAAACAGGAATCACAGAAACATTTTAAATTACATTTACATTAATAATAATAATTTACATTAACAATATATGTACACACAGTATATGTATTTTTATTTGGACTGAGAATGTAGAGAAACAGTCGTGTTTCTTTCTGTGGTCAATACTGCTCTTCGGTTCAATGCCACACAATAGCTAAAGCCCCAATAGAAACACATCTGTGAAGATAATGGGCAACAATTTACAGCATGTTTGTTGCTAATGTCATCTGACAGAATTACAGGCAACAGATTGGTAGTCTTAAAAACAACAACAGGGATATAAATATCCAACATGTACTGTTTTCCCTTTGCACCTTTCAAAAACTGTCATGCATGAGATTCGTCTCTTATTTTCCACACAAGTCAGAGCATCGTTATAGTTGCCACTCTGTGTTCCTGTGGTGTGTTCACTCATCTATGTATTTAAAGCCCCCAATTTAGAGAAGAACACCAGGCTAAGGGTTAGGGGATTAATCACTTTTTTCCCATGTTCGTTTCTAAACTTTAAAGCTTCTTTTCAAATGTATTCCCACAGTTTACTTTAGCCTTTGGGCAGAATGCAAAGGGAGGCCAAAACAAAGCAACCTGAAATTCAGGATGAGGGCATCTATTAAGAAATAATAATAAAATTACTAATAAATTAGATTTTAACACAGAAAATGATAACTTCCTAGATGTTATGTATGCATAGTTTTGCTATACATATTTACCTGTCCTTTAGCAATGCACTCCTTTCAGCACTTGGTGTCACTGTTCATGTTTTTAGAAGTGAACAATAATTTGTGGCTATGCAGCACATGGAGTACATTGTTAGGGGTTGTTATGCTTTTATCAAGAGTGCCATCATTTCCTCAAATTTACACTTACTACTGCGCACAAGTCTTCCAAGGCTTAATTAACAGATACATTTTTGACGGTGTACATTTTAAGATTTATGTATGTATGTATGTATGTATGTATGTATATATTTATCTATCCGTTTTTAGAGATCTCAGACTTTTTTCGTCTTTTTTTGTATTATATAGCAGAGTGGTCTTTGTGTCTATTTCACATTCCACAGACATAAAGAGAGTAACAAGTCTGTGCCTTGGGAAAGCGGGCAGGCAGTTTCAAAACCTATGCGTTTGGAAATCCGGTAAATCTGGCATTCGTTTTCAAGGGAGAAAAATAACAAAGAATTTGATATGTTTTATTATGCAGACACAACCAGCCCATAAGTTCACACAGTCTGACATTGTGAAGCTGAGGTCAAGTGTCTGACCAGGGCACCTCGCTGAAAAACAGCTGAATGTTTCACACAAAGCCTGGACTTGTTTTGGGGTTGATAAGTTTCAGTCCCTTTACTACTCAGGAAAGAAAAAAAATGAGGGAGGAAATTTTATACAAGAGGTCACAGGGGTGGAGGGAAGTCAAGTATACTCAAAGTTTCACAGGGTTTGGCTGCAGAGACACAGCCCAGAGACAAGTAGGCACTAGAATTGGAGTTTATGTCTCTTGTATTTCAGATTAGAGACAACATACATTAAACTACAATGCAGCACATTTGCTGATTATAAATGTGTTCGTGTTGTTGTTAATTTTATCTTTTTAATTGTTTATTTCATCATCATTGTTTATTTCTTCCTTTTATTGGTTCAACCAATCACAGTCATGTTATCTTCTTGCACTTACAATTAAAAGAATATTCTTATAATAAATCAATCAATCGATAAATCAATAGATAAAAGATGTCAGATGTTCAGAAGTTTAACACAAAGGATAAGCAGGCAGAGGGCCAGTCTGCCACACACATTTGTTCCTTTCACATAAGCCTTCACAGACCTCCTAGGGGAGGGATTGTAAGCATAAACTTTTTCTCTCTGTTTGCATAGCTCACCAATTCCTCACAGGGAATAAAAAGGATGGCCAATTTTCTGCTAGATTGTTGTGTAATGAGGAACACTTGCCATCAAACGTATTCGGGGATGTGAACATGTTTGTTTATTTGTTTGTTTATTTATTTATTTATTTGTTATTACTTATTTATTTGGTTATAAATGAAAGATATTTCTAACCCCAACTTTTGTGGCTTAATCAGTGAACACACACTGCCATTGTGCATCTATATCTCAGCTTATGTTTATGGACTTTGATGTGAACATTCAACATTTAATGGTTGTCACATTGCTACCAGAGTATGCTACTATCTTCATACAAGCATTCTAATACCTATCTACCATGGGATATTAAAGAAAACATGTCTAATATGTGACTTGGGCGTGCAAGTATTTCCATTTTCTTGTTTTGGTGGAAAATAAATGTTTTAACCTTTAGATGAACCTACAAATTTGGTGAGATGCTTGTCATGATCTTACTGTTAAGCCTTGAGATGCTACTGACTGGAGTGTTTAAAAATGTTCTGAAAGTAAGACTAATGCTAAACAATCTATGCAAAACAGGAACCTTAAAATAAATCAGTCTTTTGTTAGACAACAAACATATAGAAGTAAAATATATTTTTTTAACTCAACCAGAGAAAATCTCTTCCTGAAAAACAAAAAATGTGGAGAAAATTGATAAAATTCACAATTTCTAGCAGGGACCTAATACGATTACTAAATGTTAAGTAGTGGAATGATATCTTACTTGGAAGCCTAATTTGTTAATATAGTCTGTTAAAAGGATGAACTTTCTGGTTGTACAGATAGATTTGCGTTTCAGGATTGACTTTAAGCTTGTAATGTTTAAACAGTAGGCTTTGATAACTGGCACAGCCTTAGAGTTCTTAATCCCTATTAAAGTCTTCTCAAATTCCCATGGTAGGCTATTTGGATATTTTCCTATGCCATATGATCTGATTTCTCAGGATTTTTGAACATTTGCATAGGAAAAGTTCTCGATTTCATTTCAAGCAGTTGTAGGGATTTTGATGTAAAAGAGACACAGTTTGCATGAGAGAAGGCCAGATGATGATACATTAAGTTCATGATTGATTCCTTTGTATAGTTTTGTGCTAGTGTTTGAATAAAAAAAATATTATTTATAATGATGCTGAAGATGATTACTGTTATCAACAACAATGATACCTATACTACTATAACTTCTACCACTACTACTACTACTACTACTACTACTACTACTACTAATAATAATAATAATAATAATAATTATTATTATTATTATTATTATTATTATTATTATTATTATTATTATTATTATTATCATTAATATAATTTCTAAGATCATAAGAACGAAAAAGCAGATTTCCCTGGATTTTGTTCACCGTGTTTTTCCAGAAAATGTATGCCACTTTCTTGTCTCTTTTCCTCACATATAATTTGTTGCAAAGAAACCAAAATTGCAAGAACATGTACAAAAGGTTAAACAAACAACACCAGGATGGCAATCATGTTCTTTGCCTTGAAGAAAAATGCCTGCATTGTCCTGTATTGCATTGTTCTTAAATATTTAAACACTAAAGGTACTTCACACACCACTCAAGAGTTACCAGCTCCATGTTGTCACCACCTGTTTTGTTACTGAACTTCGGAGTATAAACACATCAGCAGGGCATGCAGTTGAACCCATTTGTGACTGAAGCTGCTGAAAATCATTCCTGAAGTAAAATGCTCTTGAGTTTAGAGAGAGTGCTTTTGACTGAAAAGGTGATAGAAATTATGTTTTTTACTTTTTTCTTCATTTTTGGCCAAAAACAGGCTGAGCTACAAAATGTGGAGTCCATTCACCTCAGTTTCAATACTTGTAACTCCTACTAACTGTGACATAATGCATGGATTAATTAGTGCAACCCAAGTGGTTATTAGCTAATGAGTGCAGAAGAAGGGAAAATAAATATCATAGCAGAAATAGTATAGGAACAATGATGCTTCGTTTGTGTGCTTCAATTTGTCTTTTAAAGTAATCTGGGTTTATTAAAACTTCAGTACAAACTGTATTTTATACCTGTGGGGCACTTCAGACTTAAGTCAAAGTTAAATAAAAGAAATACAGTACACTGGCTATAGATATCAACTTTATGTCACAATCAATGTCTTCTCTATTAATTGAGCAGTAAACCACTGGGGATATTAGCAAGACATTCAAGTTTGTTGTGGCCTCTGTCCTTTCTAATGCTCTTTTCGCTATTTCACATGTAGTTTGAGTTGTTTCTGATCTTCTTACATATATTTGAGTAATGAACCCTGATGCATGAGGTACTTAGTAAAACGTTTCTCTTATAAAATACTTCAGGCACATTCACTGAGTAAATATACAATCGATAGGACTATGTCACTATGTCAGTTTGTGACCTCCAGCTGTCATGCTTACCCTCTGGTGATAGCAATGTCTCTGGAAGGGGAGAGGTTAATAGCAGGAGTGTCAGCTGAAGAGAATTCGCGACTTGACCCTTTTTATGCTGAGATCCAGATTGCATTAAAGTAAATTATCTTTGCAAATAACTGTGTGAGAATCAGGGTTTCTGTTACTAGTGCATTTGATTACTGCTTATTATGGTTTAATAGCTTTTGAATATTCCACCTAAAGGTACATGTTATATGGATAAAGTATATGTTGTAAAGATGTCTTAAATGTTCATGGGCATTAAAATTTACTGAATATGATATAATATATATTGTGTTAGGGGGGAGTTCCCAATTCAATCTAAAGTAAAAAAAAAAAAATGCTGTCTGAGGTGCCTGCCCAGGTGTTTAACTTGCTGACCAATCATGGGAATGCTGTCTGTTCCTTCTAATCAGTACATTGTCCTCCTTGAGAAGACACCCTATTCCATAAAATTGTTTTGTTTTGTTTTTTAGCACAAAGGACAGTTAGAGAGAGGTGTCTGTTCTCTGCCTGGGTTGTTTTTTAATAATAATTATTATTAATTTATTACACACAGCAGTACTATTACTGTGGAACTGTTCTGATTTTTTAAAGCACTTATCAAGCTTATTAGTATTATGATCATCATCTGACCAATAGTTACATACATTTAATAACCATCTTTCTGTCAGATTATTTCTATTTTCTGAAGCAGTGTTGCATATGAAGCTCTCTGCTGCCACCATGTGTAAACTACATAATGTGCACATTAATATACTGACACCCAACTAAGGATTTAATTACAAACTGAAGCACAAGCTATGTGTCTTATGTGTCATATAGGGTCGCTTTACAGGGCCCCAGTTGTCAATATATTTGGTAAACAGGGAGGACACACTGAGAGAATTCCCTACATTAGCAACCAAACATTCTGTTCTCTGGAGCTGTAGCTTGAATGAACTGAATGAACTTTTCATTGAGAACACCTCCATTATCACTTGTTTCCTTTATTTTATTTGGCTAAAAGTGACTATGTAGGTTTCTGGCTAAATGTGAACCACAATTGTTTAAAGCGAGTCTCTCTACTATTTGTTAAATTGTTAAAATGTATTTGTCTTAAATTCTAATATCTCCTCTCAACCACGGCACCTCTGCTACAGATGCAAGTTACCTTAGTAGCACACAATTTTTTCCAATGTTTTTTCTCTGGGGCACAATGTAGTGCAATGGAAATTAGCTGTGCTGCATGTCTACACTTAAATCAAAGCATACTGTGATATTTGAGCATGAGGAATCAATAGTAGGTCACTGCTCAATGTTATTCCTATTTATAAGTTTCTTGTAGTTTAATTAATTCTCTAATCATAACATGCATATAGAGTCTGCAGTGGGTAGTTTGTTCAATGCTGAGGACAGCTTTACAGTAGAAATCTGATTAATGCCACGGACTATAATTCCAGGTAATAGATGTTTCATCAGCGTGGGTGGGTGAGAGCTGGAGAGTACTTCACTGCCTTGTATAAATCTTTAGTATTGTTGTCTAAATGTCCAATGGCAAATGTACTGTGACTATGCTAAAGAAGGATTAATAAAAACAAGATCTCACAGCACTAGAATTTTATTTTGTTTTGCTCCCTCATCTTCATAATTGATGCCCTGTGTCCACAGCTATTTTTGGTGTTAGTGTGCTGCTTGTATTGCCCATCAGTTGGCAGTAACAACAGGACTGTCAATATTATATTCCCGCAATCTGGATGTACAAAGCCACGATTCATTCACTCAGATCCAGTTGCATAAATGTAAATAATCAATTATGGTAATATGTACTAATTAGACGGCGAGGTATGCTTTTTCAGTATGGAAGTACAAAGACAAAAAGGTCAGTACAGAAACTCAGACAGCCACACGATCAATGAGGGTCTTACTCGTGTTTGTTTGGTCGATATGTCTAATAAGCATAGTTTTATAGTTGTCGCTCTATATCTATTTCAGCCATGTCAACGAAGAAGATAAACATGCTGTAGGTCAGACTTTTTGATCTGAACAATGAAAATACAGATCAAAAACTGGCATCAGATTATAAATAAACAATTACACTTCAGTCAATAAAAATACAAACTATTCAGCTTTAAGTTACAGACGTTCAATTCCTTTTCACATATACATACACAATATCTGTAAAAGTATGTTTTCAGAAGTCATGTTTGGTTATGGAAGGCAGGCACAGTGTGAGATGTAAATAAGTGTGCTCTGCATACGAATTCAGTCAGTGACAGAAATTGTCTTGAGAGGCTTTTTTGTCAAAAGTTTTACATTTTGTACCACAGACCATCTATTATTGATCTTTCAAGATTAAAAATAAAGGAGTCCTCTTAGCATAAATCCACTAATGGCTCTGAAAAGTGCGCTCTGAATTTCTCCATCACCATATTCTCCCCACCTTATGTCACAGTTCTTAGAATACGCTCCTAGGAGGGAAATTAATCTAGTTTTGTATTCCACCTCAGCGCTTCATTGGTTAACCAATGTAGCTCTTTTTCTTAGATTTAGGACAATTCATTATTTGAGGAGGACTATAAAAGCGACTGGATTGTGTGCCAATGTTTTTTTTTTAAAGAGCGCTACTTTACATGTTATATATAAGTATATAAGACACATAACCAAAATCCCCCAAAATAGAGGTGGGAATAGTATGGGAAACCAGCTGCACATGCACAAAAACCTAATGCCCTCAAGAAATACATGCAGGGCTTAACTCTTACCATTTTGCATCTGAATTAAACAGATTGCACATTGACTGGACACACATGTAGGCATGTTGGCCTTGTTAGCTGTCTGATCTGAGTTGTTTACGGATGAAAGACACTTCCAACTGAGCCACACAGCTAATGGCCTGTCTGCTGCCAACTTGGAAAGATTTCTACTCAGCCCTGCCTTTTACAGTCCTGTGTTAGGTTAGACGGGATAATGAGTCCGGGGATCAGTGCTGAATGCACAGCAACTCTGGATGTGGATATATTTCCAGATGTACAGCAATGACACAGCTTGACACATAATGACAATTCGGCAATCATAAAGATAGAAGACAGATAAAGAAGGCAGTAAAATTAGCAATATCTCATTGGATATATATTTATTGGATATAAGTAATATTAACGGTGAAAAAAAACAGTGTTTAGCTAATAGTGTTTTATTATATGAATAGGAATGGGTAGAGCAGGTATTAACATAATGCTAATAAACGGCATATGCAAACACAAACCACTAGGTGGCATATTGTTGAATAACTGCAAACGTATTTCTTCCACAAGATGGCATCTAAACTCTTTGTAATCATTCACAGGAAAATAAATATATGACTGTGATGAGCCCAGTTGACAGGCTCTGTAATGTTTTCTTTTCAATATATCATTGAGTCCGCATTAATGCAATATGTTAAACTCTGCTGAATATGTTCTCTGAGATGGTCATTAATATGGTTTCATGGCCTTTGATTTAATTATGCACTTAGACTGTCATTATCCATCAATAAACCCATCTCACTGCAAATCTCAGGACTGCCAGGTTCGTTGTATTGCTTGCATTATTGTTTAATGTGAAATTGCTACTTAATGTTGTTTTTTTATGGTCATTCAAAATTGATTGTGATGGAACCTGAAAATTACTAGAAATTTCACCCTTGAATAGAATGTGTGAACAGCCGTATAAGATTTAGGCCTAATGCACACACTGACATGCTGAAAAGACAAAAAGAAAAATCTGCTACAAAGAAAATGATGATGAACTGATATCTGTTCAGTATACTGTAGTTGCAATCCAGTTTTCTTGTACTAAAGTGGCAGATTACAAGGGAAAACTGTATTATAGTCTAACCTTTTCAATGCAATATTATACTTCAGTTTTTGAAGACCTTCCACGACCCTGTGACACTCAGTCCCTGAATGGTGAATACACCTAAGCTGTTTTCATTGCAGAACATCTTATGATTTGCCAATCACTCTGAGATATTATTAATCAGAAATAAGTGAGCTTTCACCATGTATCTACTTAGGCGGTTTACTGAAAATACTAATTACCCTTTCCTTTATTTTGGCTGTAATTTATGTGAAAACCCTCTCAGGAAATATGTCACTCTTCCAATATCAGTAATGTAAACCTGCTGGAGACTGAACACAGAGGCTGAGCCCTGACAATAAATGGGTATGATTCAGGAGTTTTCAAGATCATTTAACTCTGAAAATACCACACTATTAAAAATCAAGGATGTGTAAAGTCATAAATTATTCACTTACACCTAATGAATATTGATTTAATGTTAAAACTTTATTTGATTTGTTTTTAAAATGGAAAATAAATGTGTTATGTTGCAGTATCCCATGATGTTTAATTTTCTTAGTAACTTTTACTTCAGAGAAAGTGGGCAAAATACTAGAATTACCTGAAGATAATTTGTCTGTATGTGACAGTACTAATTTAATGCAGTACAGTAAATGTCCCGCCACAGCACTTATATTGTTCATGTCTGTGGTACTAGGTAACTCGTTGAATCACTGTACACATTTTGTTGTGTAGCGTAAGAACTGTGGGAGGAATGATTGTCGGAACTGAAGAATGATAAGAAGAATCTGGCAAGAGAAGACTCTGCATGATCTCACATGCAGACTAACAATATAGTTATCGGATTATATCATGTTTTGTTTGGGAAATGGTGTGTGTGTTTGAGTGTGGGGGGATTAAAGGAGGGGAGGAAGTAATGTTAATGTTTTAGGAAGTTGATAGGTCTGGTATCACTGACTACATAAAAACACAAATAACAGTATTTCCTGGAATTAGCCTGTAATTTCTAAAGTTATTTAACCTGAGATGTCTCATCATCATTTTCATTTGATTTAGCACTTAGTCTTAGTCTTATTAAAATGCGTAATCTAAAGCACACAGTCTACATTCCTTTATCCTCAATACAAGCATTTTAAGATTTGTTTCAGTAAGTGTAATAACGTTGTTTTCACTATGTGAATGGCCCGTTTGCAAAGTGTCTGGAAGGTAACCTTGGCCTACCTAGAGAATGACAGTAAAGTGTAGTAAATCAAAGTGAAATCATGTTAAAGCCCAAAGAACTGCCAAACTACCATGTAAATGTATGCGTTATACTTTCATTAGGGCAGTAAGAAGCTAATAAAAGGATCAATCTAAATCATTATTCAAAAGATATTTAGCTTACTCTTCTGTCTGATTCTCTACCTGGATGGATGCCAGAAGAGACCTGAAGCACCCTGGAGTGCTAGAATCCATAACACTGTCACGTGTATTCCATTACCTCCTAGCATTACATACTTGTAAACCTTCTTAACGTATGCCTGGAACACAGAAAACCCAAGAATTTGAAAAAAAAACATTCGCTGAATGATCCCTTCTCACAGCACATCAACAGGGAGAGTTTTAATACCCTTTGGAACAATGTTTAATAACACAGCCGAAATGTTCTAAATGACCTTTCAAAGGCATTCATATGCATGGCTTCTCACTTTGATGCAGGGTAGAAGTTATTCCAGTGCACAAACTCTTATTATACACTTAAATGTCATCATCTCTTACCCGCGGTTCTACTTTATTGCGAAGCAGATAACGCCTGCTATTGAATTTACTGAGGGGAATGCAATCATTCAGGAGCCTGACAGTGGTTTTTATCACAACTGTGCTATTCAATTTGGCCGTGCTTGATTGTGTTTTAGAGTTATTGCGCGTGCTAAACTCTTGACCCAGGAATCTGATTTCCCCATAAAGAGAACCATAACGATTTTGAATTGTGCTAATCTGCCCGAACCCTCTTAACAGAGGGTAAAGAGACACAGGAAAGACATCTAACCTTGATATCCACCATTTTGGAAGTTGTATTTTAACACCTTTATTGAAAATTATTATTTTAGTAAATGTACTGCAATGCTTAGTTTTTTATTTTTTGTTGTTGAACATGTAATTCTTTATTTTCCTTTCAGTAATCATGATTATGAATAGTAGATATAGATGGTCCAATTCAGTCCAATATATATTCTGCTAATTAAAACTTAGCATTAAACCAAGCTCCTATAAATTGTGTAAATAGGCTGTCACTCAAGGGGAATACAATCCTTGACCTAGTAGGTAAAAGTTGTTTCTCTTGGTCTATTTTCTTTTATTTTCATATTTTTTATCTTTCTGCATATTGCTTTCTTTCTTACTTGTATTGTCTTCCATTATTTTATTTCGGATATATCTATATATATGGAGTAAAAATAGCAGCCAAATCCTTTGAACTAAAATGGAGTTATTCATTAAGGGCATTATAACATTAAGGATTGCCCAAGTCAATTGATAAAACAAATGTTTTTTTCTAGATAGTAATTGCAAGGTTATGTTTGTTTTGTGGTCTATGTTAAAAAACATTTCCTTCAAATTCATATTTTCTTGAATATCTGACCTTGATGTGTATAAAGCTTATGCTAAGGAATAGAGAGGTTGAGTACTTTAAATTGAATCTGCACTATGTAATCATGTACTTGTTTTTTTCCTTTTATTGACTGATGTTTCTTTTTTTTCCTTTATCTTGTTATGGTTTATACTGATGATTTATCATTGCAGAAGGGAAAACAAAAAATAAAGGGATTGGAACAGATCACTAATCTGTTTAAACCAAAAGCTGATATTATAAAAGCAGCGAGTGCTGTTACATTACAAAATCTTTGCAGACTCACGGTGAATTGCTTTCATGTTTGCCTTTTTTCATTCTGCAAAATTGAATACAAACCACATTAAAATACCATTACAACAGGAAATCCTAAAGAATGCTTGACAATTGCAATATAATGTTAAGACCCAGGAGACAGACTTTCTGTACTGAAGAACAATAGATATATCTGAGTTACTATTCTTCTAATAATTATTCTTTACTCATAAAGCTGTCTGTTGTATCCATGATGGGACATAGACAGGGTAAAGGTTATGCATGGCACATGTTATCCTTACCAACAACATTAGGGGAAACATATTGCATGTTCTGGGGGCAGTAGATGATCATAGACTACACTACCAGTCAAGTGGATTTAATGGTATGATCATCTGGGGCTTATGGTTAACTAAATCATCCATTCAGATGGTTTGATATGTCTTGATTAAGCACCATTTAATGTCACCATGACACATTGGGAGCTCCCTAGTACAGAGCAGGCAGGTTATGAGTATGAAGTTCAATTTTGTAATGTCAATTTAAGTCCAGCTGAAGTTTACCAAGATAATATTAATGAGTTGGGATAGCATACACCGATCAGACATAACATTATGACCACCTACCTAATATTGTGTAGGTCCCCCTTTTGCCAGCAAAACGGCCCTGACCCATTGAGGCATGGACTCCACTAGATCTCTGAAGGTGTGCTGTGGTATCTGGCACCAAGATGTTAGCAGCAGATCCTTTAAGTCCTGTAAGTTGCGAGGTGGGGCCTCCATGGATCGGACTTGTTTGTCCAGCACATCCCACAGATGCTCGATTGGATTGAGATCTGGGGAATTTGGAGGCCAAGTCAACACCTTGAACTTGTGATTCATCAGACCAGGCCTCCTTCCTCCATTGCTCCGTGTTCCAGTTCTGATGCTCACGTGCCCATTGTAGGTGCTTTCAGCAGTGGACAGGGGTCAGCATGGGCACCCTGACTGGTCTGCGGCTTCGCAGCCCCATACGCAACAAACTGCGACGCACTGTATGTTCTGACACCTTTCTATCAGAACTAGCATTAACTTTTTCAGCAATTTGAGATACAGTAGCTCGTCTGTTGGATCAGACCACACGGGCCAGCCTTCGCTCCCCACGTGCATCAAAGAGCCTTGGTCGCCCCCATGACCCTGTCGCCGGTTCACCGCTTTTCCTTCCTTGGACCACTTTTGATAGGTACTGACCACTGCAGACCGGGAACACCCCACAAGAGCTGCAGTTTTGGAGATGCTCTGACCCAGTCGTCTAGCCATCACAATTTGGCCCTTGTCAAAGTCGCTCAGATCCTTACGCTTGCCCATTTTTCCTGCTTCTAACACATCAACTTTGAGGACAAAATGTTCACTTGCTGCCTAATATATCCCACCCACTGACAGGTGCCATGATAACGAGATTATCAGTGTTATTCACTTCACCTGTCAGTGGTCATAATGTTATGGCTGATCGGTGTAATTCACTGTTGGAAAGGGGAGCCGTTTCATGAAGTGGGTATTTTCAAATGGATGCGTGGAGCCATTTTAATAAACTGTTTGGTTCCTTAATAACATCATTAAAAATGTCTTCCAAACTATTTTTGCTGCTGGTGTTGCTGTTGTTGTAAAAACATAAATGGTGTATCTGCAGATAATAAATGTAGGGTGATTTACTCCATGTTTTATTGGCAAACGAAGATACGGTTTACATTTCAGGAAGTTGCCCAGTGCATAATACATTTTTTCTCAGCAAGTGTATTCCACAAAGGTGTCTGTAGATCTTGTTATGGGATAAACATAGTTCAAGCATGAGAGTTGTATTTTGTTGAAGCCATAAAAAAATAACACTTGTATCACATTCTCAAGGTTAGGCACAGCAGATGCACTGTTGTCTATATTTAGATTCCAGTAACTCTTAAATTATAATAGTAAAAACATAAATGTTTGCTATTATTTAAATGCAAATATATTTAAACGCTGACATAAGTAAGTTTGCTAGTGTTTTGTAGCAATTGTAAATTTGTTCCAAACTGGTAGCTCTGTCATAAAATAATACAAGCATTAAACAACACTCCTATGTGCCTGCAATTACCTCTCTCCAAATTAATTACCCATGAAATATTTAAATACCCATGTACAATTTTCCTAAGCCTAGATGGCAGCTTATTGTATTAGTCTCTAAAATACTGGCGTTGTAATACTGGGGATTTGGTAGGCATCCATGTGCACTGGGAGGCTATGGGTTTGTGATCCATTACAAATTAAATTATCCAGAGCTTTACTGTGTAAGAATAAAGTTTAACTAATGAGATTTGCAGTGTCATATCTTTATAAAGATATCGCCATTCAGTGGAAGAATTGTACATTTTATAACCTGCAAAATGTGCATAGCTGCACAAAGTGTTTGGACTGTATCAACATTTAGTCTGATTAATATTATTTAAATATGGTATAAATTGTACATCAGCCGAGTTTACCCTTTTCTACTTTCTCTACTGTTGTAGAATTGTTTTTGCAGTCAAGACATATTATGCAATAGATTTAGTTTCTCCTACTGACCTTTGTGTTGAGGTAACTTTTAGTTTGATTACCTCAGCCATGCTTAAAATAATTGTGACTAACCCTTGCCCTCTAGTGCAGCAGTGGATATTCATGACACCAAATATACTTGTTTCTTTGTAAATTGTCCAGTTTCCTCTTAACAATCTGAAAGTTTCAAAGAATAAGGGAAATATGTATCTAATCATCTGAATACAAAGTGAGGAGCAAACTGGCTGTATATTCTCCCAAATAAATATATTATTTTCCATTATCTATTTCAAAAAACCCTGTAAAACTGTCCAGATGTTCATAGGCTTTTATCTGATCTAGGGGATCTATAGAACATATATAAAACCTAATAATGGTTAAGGTGGCCTGAATGAGAGAGCCTTACACTGCACTCAAGATTTCCATTCATTCAAGGACTTAACATAAAAAATATAAGGAAGGTGATCAATAAGAGGAGGCCATTCAATCTATCCTGCTTGTTTGGTTCTTCATGCCTCATATTTCATCCATATGTTTCTTTAAGAAATCCAAAGATTCAGGTTTGATTTCCAGGGTATTCAGTCCACTAAAATGCAGTGTTCCCTCCCTCTTTCCTTGAGTGAAGAGTACTGTGGGAAAGACTAAAGAGATTCTCTCCAATTTACCAGTAATCGTTTGGATCAGCTCCTTCTGTTTTATTTTTTAAATTAATTAATTGAATTTATCAAGCTTCTAATTAAGTGCTATATTTGGCTTCTTTGTTCCAAGTCAGGGTTAATTCAGATAAGAATCAAAGAATTGTAGTATATTCCTGTGCATGACTCCAATCTGTACGAGAGTCTCTCCTATTAAAACTACACCATGGTGTCCCATTACATTTAAATCATAAACCTTTAATTCAGCTACTTAAAAATAGAAATACTCAGAAATGTGTAAACATTTTCGTATGAAAATGAGGACGACAATTCTGTGCAAACAGATTTGTAATTAAATGGGAATTTTCCATAGAGAAAAGCAAATGTAGGACAATGCACTTCAGAGAGCATTTAAAACTAATTTCAATTCAACACTTTGTAGCTATACAATTCTGTAAGGCATAGTTTAGGTTGGACGTACCTTCTGTTAGGCTTTAGAATAAAGTAAAGTAAAGCCAAAAGCCAAATGAGCATGTGGCACATTACCATATAACTCAATTTTCATTTTACTAAGAGGAGTCATTTACTAACTATGTATATAACTTATTTGCTATGGAATTAAATGTATACCCTAAGGAACTACATGGCTGATGAAAGTTTAACAGGTGCACTTATTTAAAATGCTCAGGATTTCAGCAAATTGAAAGTTATTAGGTGAGTGTTGTTTAACTAACTGAAACAGTTTTAATTTTTTATTTTTGTGATCTGATTAATGATTTCTTCTAGGACATGGTATGTATAGTCAAAACGTTTTTAATCTTTCAGATCGCAAGAGTAACAATATTTATGAAAAGGAAGCTGATGTTAATATATATATATATATATATATATATATATATATATATATATATATATATATATATACACTCACCTAAAGAATTATTAGGAACACCTGTTCAATTTCTCATTAATGCAATTATCTAACCAACCAATCACATGGCAGTTGCTTCAATGCATTTAGGGGTGTGGTCCTGGTCAAGACAATCTCCTGAACTCCAAACTGAATGTCTGAATGGGAAAGAAAGGTGATTTAAGCAATTTTGAGCGTGGCATGGTTGTTGGTGCCAGACGGGCCGGTCTGAGTATTTCACAATCTGCTCAGTTACTGGGATTTTCACGCACAACCATTTCTAGGGTTTACAAAGAATGGTGTGAAAAGGGAAAAACATCCAGTATGCGGCAGTCCTGTGGGCGAAAATGCCTTGTTGATGCTAGAGGTCAGAGGAGAATGGGCTGACTGATTCAAGCTGATAGAAGAGCAACTTTGACTGAAATAACCACTCGTTACAACCGAGGTATGCAGCAAAGCATTTGTGAAGCCACAACACGTACAACCTTGAGGCGGATGGGCTACAACAGCAGAAGACCCCACCGGGTACCACTCATCTCCACTACAAATAGGAAAAAGAGGCTACAATTTGCACAAGCTCACCAAAATTGGACAGTTGAAGACTGGAAAAATGTTGCCTGGTCTGATGAGTCTCGATTTCTGTTGAGACATTCAGATGGTAGAGTCAGAATTTGGCGTAAACAGAATGAGAACATGGATCCATCATGCCTTGTTACCACTGTGCAGGCTGGTGGTGGTGGTGTAATGGTGTGGGGGATGTTTTCTTGGCACACTTTAGGCCCCTTAGTGCCAATTGGGCATCGTTTAAATGCCACGGCCTACCTGAGCATTGTTTCTGACCATGTCCATCCCTTTATGACCACCATGTACCCATCCTCCGATGGCTACTTCCAGCAGGATAATGCACCATGTCACAAAGGTCGAATCATTTCAAATTGGTTTCTTGAACATGACAATGAGTTCACTGTACTAAACTGGCCCCCACAGTCACCAGATCTCAACCCAATAGAGCATCTTTGGGATGTGGTGGAACGGGAGCTTCGTGCCCCGGATGTGCATCCCACAAATCTCCATCAACTGCAAGATGCTATCCTATCAATATGGGCCAACATTTCTAAAGAATGCTTTCAGCACCTTGTTGAATCAATGCCACGTAGAATTAAGGCAGTTCTGAAGGCGAAAGGGGGTCAAACACAGTATTAGTATGGTGTTCCTAATAATCCTTTAGGTGAGTGTATATATATATATAAAAACAATTATGTTTAGATGGGTTTTATTTTACATCTCCCTCCTCTACACACATCAGTTGTGTTTTTTGAATACACTGATTTTATCAAGATACTTCAAAGGAAGTCTGGCATTTTTCCAATAAAAAAATGTATATTTTACGTTGTTGTGCTTCTGGATGTCTAGGGATCTTAGTTCTACAGTGGTGTGCTGTCACTTTAAGAGGTGTTCAATACAGCGATTGGAGTAATTGTGTTAGCTTAAAATCATCCCACTGGGGGTCTCTATCACTCTCTTATAAGGGATAATGTCAGCAGGTAACACAGCCTCTACTGCCATCAGGCAGACAGAAGATCTTCAAGAAACTGGTGGATTACAGATAGGGGAGGTTTTTACAACTGAAGAGCTGAAAGTTTGAATGCACGTCAAGATTTACAGAAAGAGGGAGATACATTATACAAAATGACAACAGTTAGTGAGCCTGTAGCGATAACCAGATCTGTGAGATCTTCTAAAAGATACAAAAGTGTGAGAAAAAACTCAAGAAGAATCTATTCACCCTATCAAGATCAGAACCCATGGTGAGAAACTATATATTTTTTAATTTGGTTTATTGTATTACAGCTTGTTGGGTATCTTGTCTGATGTGTTTGTTTGTTTTTTGGTTTGTTTGTTTGTGTGTTATTGGTATGGTGATAGAACCTGCATAGCTTTTGAAATGCTCATGAAAGTTGAGACAGAGTTCGGGATTAATTTAAGAAATGTTTTAAAAGCATGCAATTCAAATTATAACAACAGTAATATTTTGTTCATTTATTCATGTATTTATTGTAATCTTTACCAGGTTACCTCTGCCTGAAATCGTGGGTTTCCTTTTAAATAGTTCACAGTGCTTTGGTGCATAAAATTGCTGAAATTATATTCATATGTATTACAGAAATGTGTTATCAATTAAAAAGCTTTTTTACAAAGTGTGGAGTGTGATAAGAAAATTACACTCTTTTGATTACATGGCCACTTGGATTAGTTTACACTAAAATTACTTATGATTCTCACTATTAATATTTCAAGGAAACTTGAGATTTATTTTTCTCTCTTTATTCAGATACCAGCAATACATAGTAAAGTATTTTATTAATAAATGTACAAACATTTGTTGAACCTTATCTTTCATTATTTTGCAGTTAATCACAGACAAAAAATCCTAATTATTTAATCATGAAAATACTTCATTTGACAAGTTAAAATTAAAATTTCAGGTAAAGAATGTTAAAGCATACATATGCCCAGTGTGAATATATGAGAACAATGATTTTAACACAGATACACACATTATGGTAGACAAGGAGAACATAAAATATCCGTAATAAAGTATATCTAATGGTCACACTCATATTTCCTTCATTTCCTTTGAACTTGCATATAACAAAAGTTTGAATTTCATAGGATACAGTTATACAAATTAATAAAATATAATAGTTGTAAAATGCACCCATTGCATTACATATCTATTTATTCATACCATGTATCTCCCAGCAACTCAGATGACGATGATAAAACTGATGAACGAGTGGAAAGCAATGACCCAGAGGAAATGTTCCAGAACATTCAAATTCAGAAGGAGATCATCGCAAATATTCGCACCAGACCTGCGCCGATGAGACACAAACTGAAAGCCCTCAAGTAAGACATGAGAAACAATATTAAATACTGCTTGTAATAATGAGGTAAATGCCACACCATTGACTAACAGTGCTCAGAATGAACCCTGATATATATATACTGCACTTTCCAAATGTAGATTCTAGTGAAAGCCTTCTCCAGTCAAGATAATTCATGGTAAGCATAAAATGAGAGTGTGTGCCATTTGCTGTGATGAAGTGCCACGGTTAGAAATGTAATTGTATTAGTGAAAGCATACATCTCACTGTCTTTAGTTCTAGTGCTTTATGGTGTATGTATAAAATTATATTTAGGCTGTTTATTGAAGCTAAAACCTGTCATGCGTTACCTGTTTCCCAAGACTTAATATACACACTTTCTGAACCCATTCTCAAGTAAGTTTTATTCCCCTTTCATTTGTGCATGTAGAACTTCAAAACTTCATTTAAAAGAGAACATGAAAAAAGCTAAGGGTGAAAAATGAAAACAAGGGGAAGTGTGACAAAGAGCATTGTTGCAATGAGTCGGTTAAAATCTTCTTAATAGTCCTTAATATGAAGATCTATAGACAGACAGATAGATAGGTTGGTAGAAAGATAGATAGATAGAAATCAATTGTTATGTTATTTTTTTTTTTGCTTTGAGTCTTGCTTTGAGTACCACAATTATGTCATAAAGCATTGCCTTGGTATGTCATTTATGCTGGTCTGGACCTTACAGCTGAAGTAAAGCAAACCAGTAAAGCAATACTGTTTTTGGTGCAGCAGCACAAATGTTGCCAAGTGCTATTATTCATTTTAAATCATTTTGCCATATAATATATACATTCTGGAATCATTTTCAGTAGCTTAGTTAGTTATTTGACTGTGGGTGTCATAACATTATAAAATGATTAATTTGAAATAGTAAAGAGATCAAATCTATGTATTAGTACACAAGCACAAGTCAAAAAGTATTGTTTAAGGAAGCCTAATGGATAAATGCACATTCCATATCCTTGGAAGTGGCAATTTTATTGGTCTGTGGAGCAATAAAGTTTTCTTATTAATAGCCTAATCAGTGCTTCTGTGTGCAGTAAATCTGCGTGTGGTACCACTCAGCATTGCTGTACTGTTTTTATTTCTTACAAGCTGGAGGTTTGGAGTGTGAAATAGTCTGATTACAGGACTTAATGGTGCAGTATCTCTTTCAGACAAGCCAGAGAGATTGTCTTGAAGTATGAAGGCAGACTGACAAGGACAAGAGGTTATCAAGCTGCTGGAGCTGATGTAGGTTTTCTCTTTCCTCTAATGAAAAAGTGGATTTAAAAAACAGGAATACAGTATTTTGACTTGACCAGAGCATGTACAGTAATCCAGTATTATACTGAACGAGTGAGATGCCCACCATAAGAGCTTTCGAGTAACACTACAACCAAATCAAACACTCAAACACTATTCAAGGGTCTATTCGAAGTTATTCATTTTAAATTTGCATTAAAATCAATGATACCTAATAAAGAGGCTGAGGACCCTTGCGTCTAAATCTTTATATATTTGACACTTTGAAGTTCATTGGACTATAATATTGTGTTACCTGGTAGGTAAATCAGTATTCTGCTTCAACAGTTTTTCTAAGGTGCACTTAAATTAATTACTTTGAAGCTAAGTGCCACTGTATACTCCAGTAAAATTATTTTTATTATGTTTAAGATTTGTACACAGTTTCAAAATTAAAAAAATAACTTTCAGAAAATATTTACACAAATGCTGCATTTCATTATGCATTAAATATGACCCTAAATCCTGCAGTTTCTTGTGTATTACAATCATACTGACCCCATATATGACAGCGTTTTATTGTTTTCTGTTTATGAGCCATACAGGTTATTAGTTCTAAGTTTTGAAGGAGCATATTGAGTTTCAGAGACTTCTTTTTCCCTCCAACGACACACTGGTAAAATTTACAGCCAGTTGTTATTGCCGAGTTTAATTAAAATGTTCCGTAGGCATTCAGTATAGCCTCCAGAGCACCATTAAAATTAATTGACTTTTACCATGTAGATTGATGATGGTTTATTAATTAGAAAGATGGCTTTCTGTTGCTTTGGCTTTTGGTAGATTAGAAGACGGGTTAATTTACTTTATGTTCAATGATTTAGTTACAGCATAAATCCATGATATAAACCACACTTAAAGTTTTCCAAACAACTTTCTACTGCTTTTTAAAATATTTCTTATTTCATCATACACAATAAGTTTTCAAATAAAATAAATCACACATTTACACATTCATGCATCCTGTTCTGTTCTTATTGTGATTTTTGTTTTCAGTTGCTGAAGAAACTATCTCGTTTGGCATATAATATAGTAGTTCTTTTCATTCCATGGGAAATGAGGATAAAGAAGATTGAGAGTAAGTACACACTCCCTTCTGGTTCTAAGCCGTCTCATTTTCCATTGGGACTTATTTTCAATGTTTAAGCCCTCATTTGTTGCATTAAGAGTGGCTGAATGAATGTAGGGCAGGTATAAATGTTTCTTACTGGATCAGCCCACTTATTGTATTCTACCTGGAGTGATAGAGATTTGCTACCTAGGTAATAAGCTAAAACAGTCAAATTCACATCTTCCTGAGGAGCTGAGGAGTTACTTTTTCTGTATAACTATGTTAAGTAAAATCTGCAAAACTATACTGTAGATTTAGGGCAGCAGTGTGGTGTAGAGGTTAGGGCTCTGGACTCCTGAGTGGAAGGTCGTGCGTTCATATGCTTATATGCTTTGCCTATTAGGCCAAAATGCTTAAATGTAAGAACTGGGAGGAAGTGCCATAAAGTTTAAAGTTTAAGAAGGCCACTCTTTAAACTTGCAACTTGTGACTAGAGCTTTGCACTTTTAACAGGGTGTTTAACACTGCTTTTTACAATGTTCTTCATTGTCTGCGCTTCACAGGTCATTTCGGATCTGGTGTGGCTTCTTATTTCATCTTTCTGAGGTGGCTGTTTGGTATCAATATTGTACTCACAATCATGACCGGAGCGTTCGTGATTCTGCCCGAAGTGAGTTAAACCAGCTCTGCGTAGAGGGAGAGCAGATGAGCGAAACCTTAAAGAAGTGGCAGTGACAAAGAATCCTGGTTTAGAAAAGTTGGAGCTAGTGATTTCTGATTTCTGATTTGTTGATCAGTAAACGGATTTGATTAGCACCACAATATTAAACTCTACAGACTCAGTGACATAGTTTAGTACATTTTGTTAATTGTAAAAAATGAAGATATGAGTGCCATTAAGAAACGAATGAAGGTGCTTTATGACTGCAGGAATGTATATATTACTGAAACTTATGATCATAAACCTATTGAGGGGGGAAAAGTAAATAGCCCTTGTAGCCCCAGACCGAGGCTGTTGCATTAAGAGCTGTGATTTATGCATTTTATCTATCTTGCTGCCGAATGCAATTTCCTGAGGTATGAGGATTGCGGCATCAGTCACACAACTCCATCTGTGTTTCTCCCTATTAGCTGCTGGCAGGAGCGCCGTTTGGAACCACCATGAGCAAGACCATTCCACCCGAGCACATTGAATCAGCACAGGACCTGGATACCATCTGGTCACTGGGGGCAAGGCTATGAACATGTTTTATTGCTTTGTCAATACTGCACCCTGCTGAATTGCACAAGCATTTAATTAATTCAATGGCTCCCCCTCTGACGTGCAGTCTGTCCCTTGTAATTTTCGCAGGGCTACCTCCAGTACTCTGTGCTGTTTTACGGCTACTATGGCAGAGTCAGGAAGATCGGAAGTGCAGGGTATCGTCTGCCCTTGGCGTACTTTTTGGTTGGGATGGCTGTTTTTGCCTACAGTTTCATCATTCTTTTAAGAAAGTAATCTTTGTAAAATTTAATTTCTTAACATCATTTTTAGGATTGTACTTCATTAATATTTTGTATATGGATATTCATTGTTTTAACACAATGAACACAATGTTATATATTTGTTATTAAATAACTAGTATTTGCAGTGCTTGAACAATTTAAAAATGAGGAAGAACACTCAATATTCAAACATACACTGATCAGCCATAACATTATGACCACCTGCCTAATATTGTGTAGGTCCCAAAACAGCCCTGACCCGTAGAGGCATGGACTCCACTAGACCTCTGAAGGTGTGCTGTGGTATCTGGCACTAAGACGTTAGCTGCAGATCCTTTAAGTCCTGTAAGTTGTGAGGTGGGGCCTCCATGGATCAGACTTGTTTGTCCAGCACATCCCACAGATGCTCGATTGGATTGAGATCTGGGGAATTTGGAGGCCAAGTCAACACCTTGAACTTGTGATTCATTAGACCAGGCCTCCTTCCTCCATTGCTCCGTGTTCCAGTTCTGATGCTCACGTGCCCATTGTAGGCGCTTTCGGCAGTGGACAGGGGTCAGCATGGGCACCCTGACTGGTCTGCGTCTACGCAGCCCCATACGCAACAAACTGCGATGCACTGTGTGTTCTGACACCTTTCTATCAGAACCAGCATTCACTTTTTCAGCAATTTGAGCTACAGTAGCTCGTCTGTTGGATCGGATCACACGGGCCAGCCTTCGCTCCCCACATGCATCAGTGAGCCTTGGTCGCCCCCATGACCCTGTCGCCGGTTCACCGCTTTTCCTTCCTTGGACCACTTTTGATAGGTACTGACCACTGCAGACCGGGAACACCCCACAAGAGCTGCAGTTTTGGAGATGCTCTGACCCAGTCGTCTAGCCATCACAATTTGGCCCTTGTCAAAGTCGCTCAGATCCTTACACTTGCCCATTTTTCTTGCTTCTAACACATCAACTTTGAGGACAAAATGTTCACTTGCTGCCTAATATATCCCACCCACTGACAGGTGCCATGATAATGAGATTATCAGTGTTATTCACTTCACCTGTCAGTGGTCATAATGTTATGGCTGATCGGTGTATGTTCAATATAATATATAATCAGAATATATCAGTATAAATTTGGAATAACTCAAGATTGTAAAGAAAAGTATTAATCCGGATGGACTCTGTGGTGCTGGAAAGGAAAATTAAACAAAGTTGCAGTTACTTCTTTAATCCAAATTTCATTTTGAATTTGATTCAGTTACTCACAATTTATTTGTGGATTTTTGTATTTCTTTATTTCCAGAATGGCAAAAAACTCCAGGCTTAGTTTAGCTAGTGCTTCAGATGAGAACTACACTTTCTGCTGGCGTGTTTTCTGTGCCTGGGACTACCTGATAGGCAATCCCGAGGCTGCAGAGAGCAAAGGAGCGGCTATAGTTAACAACATCAGGGTGAGCGTCACAGCAGAGGGAGGAGTCCCCTTGATCTAATTTCCAATGATCATGGAGCTTTAACACAGTGGTACATTATCTGCTACTGTACTTTATACATCACTCATTGTTGTTGATTTCCCAAAGGGGAAAGCCTATCAATTAAAACTCATTTAAAACCTTACAAATAAGAAAGTATCATGTTAATGGAGTTGTCTGTATATATTAACTGCAACCTATAAAATATGATACCATCAGTAGTCCAGGGGTGCTGAAGAAGGGTTCTTATTTGAAAATACAGTGATAATTCAAACCTCATTAAGACTGTATGATTCAAGTCTCATACATTTTTAAAAATGAAAACTGTACTAACATTGTTCCTTTTTTACATTTTTATAAAAACACCAACGTTTAAATGTTGATATGTTGTGCTCCTGGTTAAACTACTTAATCTGGCCTGTAGGTGGTATCTCATATAATTTAATATATACATGTTTTGTCTGTACATTTTGTCTGTGTATCTGTAATGTATTTCTATTATTTCTACTAATCCATTCAAAGGAAGCAATTCTAGAAGAACAAGAAAAGAAGAAAGACAAAAGCTTGTAGGTATCATGATACAGCAGACAAGTCAAAAGGTGTTGTGTTTTTTTTTCTGTTCTTTTTTCTTTATCATATTATTTATTGTGTGATTAAATAGTAGCCTCAATGTCACAAAATGTCCATATCATTGTCTGACTTAACATGATCTTTTGATTATAGCAGTTCATTATCAGAAACACAAGTCTCCTGTTTATTTCACTGATTATATCTCTTTCTGCTTTGGAGCGCCACACTGACCTTCGTTGATTTATTAAACCCGCTCTGCCATTTCACTGCAATCGCAGCAGAATCTCAGCTGCAGAAAACATCCTACTGTATTTCATACAAACGGCCTTTAACTAAGCAGGATGACTGCTACTAAATCCCTAGCCCACACCTGTAAATCATGATAAGACTTCTAGCAACATAAAAAATACCTGCAAATACCCACACATTGTATTACTCTCCTAGCCACTGAACATAGACTAAAATATTTAGAAAATTCTGTTTAACTTTGCAGTATGGATTAGATTTCTTTATATATACAGTATATGTATATATACCATTTTCTTTTGTTGTTCATTATATTTTATTTTAATGGGACTTTCTACAAGAAACCTGTTATTGATGTTTATTACTTTATTGAAACTTTTCCTTAAAATGTTAATGTTGTCTGGTAAAACGTACGTAATAGACTGATGCAATATAAATCTATTTGTATTATCTTTGTTCTTCTCAACAGAGCAGTAATGATAAGTCTGCGAATCCTTGCAAACATCCTTGTTCTTCTCTCGCTTGCTGGAAGCATTTATATCATCTACTTTGTTGTTGACCGCTCTCAAAAGCTTGAACAGGAGAAGCCAGAATTAACCCTGTGGGAAAAGAATGAGGTAAGCAACTCTGGAATAACATCTGAATATTGGGAAGGAACCTATTGTGTTTTTGTCTCCTGTGTTTTGGTCGTTGAGCATTCAAAAAAAAAATGGTGTTAGCATATATTCATCAGGTGTCTGTGCCAATGGAACCCAATTGAAAGAAAAATATTAAAACCAATACTAGAAGTATCTCAAAGTGCATCAGTCATTCAGGCATTAAAGTGTCATTGGGGACAAACACATGTCATAAGGGACAGGAGCATGTCATTGGGAACACAGGCATCTTGTAGGTGGACAAAAGTGGAGCATCCTTATCTTTGGCCTATATAGTTAACCTGCTTATTATATTACCAGTACACCACTGGTCTGTGTGTGTGTTTGTGAGTCAGTATGTGTGTGTACAGGCTTTTTCTATGCGAATAGACATTATCTGATCTCGGCAGAATACAGTGAGAGTCGAAACGAGAGCAGGACATATTATTGTCACTTTTCAACCACAACTGTCATTGGATAGTCTGTTGCAAGAGGCCAATGCTGTAGTAAGAGCTGGAATGGGAGATATTCATTTTGGCACATTTACAGTGAAGCATTACTTTATATAGCCTACAGTTATGGTATATTACCGTTATGTAATGTAATTATATTTTAAAATAAAGACGTTTGTGATCTTTCTATTTGTTTTGTTGCAATTTAGTGTATAGCAGAAACTGGATAGAGAAAATGGAGACAGGAGCAGAGTTACCAACATAATTCTTGTTAACAGCTGGACTACATCAACTCAGAGCAATAACATTCAGATCTATTTGCCAGGTTTTTTAATTTTGAATGAGCAGAGTGGAAGTGGAACACAACAGAGAGGGGACATTTTTTAATATAAGCGCTTTATTTTTAACAAACACATTTTGAGGTTGGAGCAAACATCACAAATGATCAATAAAATCAACTGGCGTTTCTCCAATCTCACTCAATATACAGTTGAGCAATACTTCTTGAATTCTGTGCTGAGGATTTGTTTGCTGATGGCATCTGATGATGAAGTGGCCCTCTTTCTATGAATGAAGGAGTACAGTAAATCCATAATGCCCTGCAGACTGAAACCTGATTACTGTCCTTGTGTTGTCAGGTTAGTGTGGTTGTGTCTCTCATCACCATGATTGCACCCTCTGCTTTTGAACTCGTTGCCCAGCTGGAGATGTATCACCCAAGGACAATGCTACGGTTCCAGCTTGCCAGGTGATTGAGTATTTTAATAAAATCATGGTGCTTTGGCATAGAGCAATGATTTCCAATTATAGTTGGGGTTTTATGTCAATGTAATCCTAGTGTCCAGTTAATTTTAAGTATTCATCTTATACATAAGCATAAGCCATGTCCAATTTTAAATATACCCCGCTCTGGAATCTGAAATACTCTTTTTACAGTGTTTTCGGAAAAGGTGTATTTAGCAAGAGTAACTGATTGTAATTGCTTTTATCAGGGTTCTTGTCCTGTACCTGGGAAACCTCTACAGTTTAATCATTGCTCTGTTGGACAAGGTGAACAGCATGAGTTCAGATGTAAGTAATGAATACATGTCTTTGCAGTGGCGTAGTGAAGCCAGAGCCCTCTGTGATTCCCACACTCCAATTGGGTGGTGATATATAATAGCAAAACAAAAAACTGTATAATTAAATTGAATTATCATAGATGATAGGTTATTACTATTAGTCAGCTATTAATTTCTAAAGTAAAACAATATTTCAACCTAGTTTGTAGTTTTGACCACTGTGTATGTGTTTATCTAAAATTGAAGGTTAAGATAAGTGTTGTGTTTGACTAAACTACATGTAAACCATTTGGTTAATAAAGGCCTCACCTGGTCAGAAGAACTCACATAAACCCCAAATTCACTCAAGCTTCAGACACAAGATTAAACCCAACTGACAGTATTAAAGAGCTGTCATATTCAATCATTCCACTAGGTGGCATATTTGTTATTGGTTTATCTTATTTGCCAATGAAGGGGAAAGGGAGGTCTGGTCTGCCTTGCTTAGTATGCTGCCACCGCGACCCTCACCAGGACAAGCGGTGTAGAAAATGGATGGATGGATGGGTTATAAGCAAGTCTGCTAAATTAGTTTCTATGAACAAGTAAACAGTCACAGAGATATGTTCAAATTATAAATCTGTACTTACAGTAATTATATTTAATTTTTTTCTCTTGCAGTAACAAGGGTCTTTAATAAATGCACATCCTGTTGCTTTTTACCAAATTAGTTTGAAGGAATTATAAAAGTCAATTTGTGTGGTGCCCTTACTGTTAAATTATGATCTCTTTATTTGCATAATGCATAAACAAATTAAAATGTTTATATATATATATATATATATATATATATATATATATATATATATATATATATATGTGTGTGTGTGTGTGTGTGTGTGTGTGTGTGTGTGTGTGTGTGTTTATTCTGTGCAATCCTATTAGCCTTGTTAACCATATGACATGTAAGTCAAACAGAAAGCAAACCTCTACAGGAATATGTGTTATCTGTGTTATCTTTCAGGAGCTTACCATCAATTCCAGCATGTCAGATTCCACTGCCTTCTTGGCCACCATTGCTCTTCCAGAAGAGGAGAACCTGTCCACTATTGTACCTGATATCTCAGAGAGGAGGAATAGCACCCTGAGTGTAGCAATCAAAGAGAACAAGACCAAGTCAATCGTATCTGTAGTGTTTAATGGGACTTATTCATATGAATACAACATGAAGTCCCAAGACCAGTGCTGGGAGACCTATGTTGGGCAGGTATATATACAACTGGAGGTGAAAGTATCACAATACACAATTTCCCCTATAGTTTTTAATTCTGCTGAAGCAATGGCAGTGGTGTGGAAGCTATGTAAAAATCATAACTAGCTGCAGCTATCAATTAGGTTAAATCATAAAAACAGTTCAAATAAATTTAAGATTGTTAAAATGAGGTTCAGCTCAGTGTCAGTTCCCAATACTTATCAGATATTGTATTTTTGATTAAATGGGTATTTTGTCATTTCTATCTCTCCCTTAAATTGTCATTGTTCAATTTATTTTTTAATGCACTGTCAGCAAATAACATTAAAGTATATGACAGTGTGACTATTATTTTCCCCCTAATGCAGCACTGGTTTAATACCATATTGATTCAAATGTACAGTATGACATTTAGATAATGATAAGTCTAAACATCCTTCTATTGCTTCCTTAACCATATCCCTGGTGTTGCTTTAAAGAAGGGTAATTGCCTGAAAAAGAAAGTAATATCAAATCCAATTGGAAAATGTCTTTGTTTTTATTCCAGGAAATGTTAAAACTCTCCATTATAGATATGATTTTTACTGTGGCGAGTATCTTATTGATTGATTTCTTCCGTGGCCTTTTTGTTCGATACCTGAGTGATTGCTGGTGCTGGGATCTGGAGAGCAAGTTTGTAAGTATTTCTGTGTGTTTTAGTAGGTCCATTCTGTACTGATGAAGCTGTATTGTGTGCACAGCTTTCTGTACCTTAAAAGCTTTTGCGTGTGTCTGCTTTTTTATAGCCTGAATACGGCGAATTTAAAATAGCTGAAAACGTCCTACATTTGATTTACAACCAAGGGATGATATGGTATGTAAGAAATTGTGCATTATTGATGACGTACAAGATTAGGGCTCTTTGCTATAAAATGTTCCATACCACACAGTAACACTAAACAGTAATAGTACAGAGCATTCATCGTTTTATATTGATATCTGTTTAAAATCCCTTATTAATTATGTTTACTTCCAACAAAGCCGCTAGATCAATCATTTTCCATTGTGAAAATCAGTCTGGGTGTGCTAGTGTGAACCAGGCATTTGTGCCGTCTCATGAATAATGCTAAAGTCTGGAGATGGAAGGGTGTCTAATAACTAGCTGAAAAGGAATTATTATTATTATTATTATTATTATTATTATTATTATTATATATAACTGTTTGTACCTCTGCGGTGCCAGTCTTCTGTAGAGCGCTCTTTAGTTCTCTTTATTAGGTGGGAAATTAACTTGAGGGACATTAAACACACATTAAGCACGTTCATGAATCTTCCCACTGTCCATACCCTTGCAGGATGGGTGCCTTCTTTTCCCCGTGCCTGCCAGCTTTCAACGTGCTCAAACTGATCGGCCTGATGTACCTGCGGAGCTGGGCCGTGCTGACGTGCAATGTTCCCCATCAGCAGGTCTTCAGAGCCTCCAGGTCAGCGGAGACTCATGGAGTAATGAAGCGGCTCACTTGTGTAATGGAGGCAGTTCATCTTCCCTGCAAATGTCCTTATTACTGCTGCATTGACACAGCCTCCAAAAAATCATTACTTCGCCATTCAGTTTAATCAGCAGTGAAGACGGTGTCTTTATACCAGATTCAATCTCTGTTTTATTTTATTTTCCCAATGTATTATGAACCCAGGCTCTTTCATGTATAACCCAATGATGTATAACAGTGCCACACAAACCAATCTGAGGAGTTTCTGTTTACAGCTATAAAGAGGCAGGGAATAATACTCAGATGTCGTAACTTTGAGAACATTGCTCCTCCGATGATAGTTTTCTTAAAAGACTATTGAAATTATTCATGAAAAATACTCTTTTATTTATTCCCGTTCTCATTGCCTTCTTGTTATTATCCATGAATGTTTCTTTTGGTTGTGAGGTTAAGATCAGCTTTCACTGAATGGTTATTAATTCATTACAGAGTTTGCTTCTGACACAAATCAATCAATCATTTGTATTTATAATTTGTAATTACTTATTAAGTAATGTGCAAAATACATTAATTAAAATTGTTCTGGGACACAGATATAAATATATGTATACATCTTTGTGGTAGAAATGATTTGGAAATCCTTGGTAGCAAAGGATACATTTTAAGACCTGACCTCCGCAGTGTTGGATATGTATTTCATATTCATATGCTCTTTCCCATGGCTATACTGCTGATGGAGTATATTGAGAGTTTACCCTAATTGGTTCATTCTGTACATCGAAACACAGCTCTTTGTTCCATGCTGTAACTTCATGGATCTCCTGCTCAGACCTGTGACAGGGCAGTTTTGAATGTCTGCATCACCCCTGGCTTACAGCTGCAGGCCTGAAAGTGTGGTCTGATTTATGTAATGGCCCTGTCTTCGCCTCTTTCACGGCTTATCATTCACTCCCAGATGTGAAAAAATGCTGCTCTCCATTTCACTTGCTCTTCATCTTAAGTGACTTGAAAGTCCTTCAGATGAACCAGAAAAGGCTCTTAACAAACTGAGAAACAGTCCCCACTATACCACACCTCATTACACACCAAGCAAGCCATTTAACACATAATAATGCAGTGTTCTCTTATATGTTGGATACAAGCTTTACTTTTGAAACCTCAAATGTTGTTAACACAGTATCTACTTCCTTTTAGCAGTTAACCTGCAGTTTCTTACTCAGAATGTTATAAATACATCCTCTTTACTTTATACGTCACTGTCGATTGTAGATTACAATGCATCTCAATTGTATAATCCCCTTTTTATTCTTTAATGCTTCTATACATTGTAATTAATAAATGCTGGCATATGTTTTCTCTTCTGTAAAGTGGTTTACTAATTATTTAAACATTCCCTTTTGTTGCAGATCCAATAATTTCTACCTTACAATGCTTTTGTTTATGCTGTTTCTTTGTATGCTTCCAACAATTTTTGCGATTGCGAGATACAGACCGTCACAAACATGTGGACCTTTCAGGTACATTCCTCTTTGTGTCAGTATGTATTTTCCATTACAAAAATGTAAAAAAAGATTTAACACCAAGTTGTGTTATTACTTTATCATGCCAGTTAGTGAATTAACATATTGACATAAATAATCGTTTTATCCATAGTTACCTAGTAATACAAGTGATAAGAAATGTATGCTTAATGTAAAGATCTTTAAGGTATATTAATATTGCTTTTTTGGTCATCCTTTTTTTTTTTTCAGCGGCCAAGAAAAGATTTACGACATTATTTCTGAGACTGTTGCTACCGATTTCCCCTTGTGGTTCAGCAAAGTAATGGGTTACATCACAAGCCCTGTGGTTGTGCTTCCAGCTCTGCTACTGCTTTTGTAAGTACTTCGTGAGAGGAATCACAGTGAAGAATTTGTTATCCTCCAAAATCTAGAGCCTCTCGCAGATGCACACTACAGAATATGACATCTGCAGGACAAATGCACGCTCAGTCCCGCTGTATTAATCACAAGCCCTGCGGAACAATCCAATAAAGGAACTGTATGTTGCACATAATTTATATGCCCTTGCTGAAAGTAGGAGTCCACTGCAGTGTTTACAGGGCATGTTTTTTTATTTCTCATTCCAGCATGTTGATCTATTATCTGCAGTCTATTGCAAGATCATTAAAATTCACCAACAATCAGCTGAGAATGCAGCTTCAGACAGTGAGTATAATTTGTCCGACGGTCCTGTAACCCGATGTTGTGGTCAGACAGCCTCCCCATCAACACCCCCACACCCAGCACACATACACACCTCATGACACAAACTACATTAGATCACATTAAAGTGAAATCAAATATGTTCTGTTCATATTGATTCTGTATTGATCAACACTGAGTTTAGAATATCCTTATCTGAATTAATATTATAACATTATTTTCCTGAAAATCAAGTGTTTGGATGTGAATTTCAGGTCCAGAGATGAATACCTTAATTTACATATGTTTATTTATATTCAAGGAGAGAACAGAAGATAAGAAGAAGGTTTTTCAGATGGCAGCAGGTAACCATTTCCAATATGCACATTGCCAAGTCAAGGGATATTAAAATCGGCTTTAGTGTTGCTATTTGTATAAGAATAGTAATTTAAGTTCCAAGAATGTACGTCTTTATGTGTATATTGGTGAATTTTGTAAATCCTGAGCTATGTTTGTCTTGGTCATGTCTCGATATATCTTCAAACATCTGTTGTCTACATTTCTCACAGCAAGAATTCAGGGCCAAGAAGGCAGTGATAAAAAGACAGAGCAGGAGAGCGATATAACAAGTCAGGAGTCTTCCATACGCTCCTCTTCTCCCAGACGAAATGGAAGTGTGACAAACTTTGAGTCTCCAGTGAGCAGAGGCAATAGCATCCGCACCATCACCCAGTCTGCATCTCGAACTGAAGTCAATCGGGCAGCAACTGCCTCTCAAAGCCCATCCATTCCTGTCTTACAAAAACACAGAATGGAGCACATTCCAAACAGGTGAAGAGTTTGTTTCTTGCTTTCAATTTACTCCTTTTCAAATGTGCCCCTGGAATACCAAAAGCGCAATTAGATTTACACTGAAAGACTAAGATTAAAGATTTTGATGTTGTTTGCCTGCTATTTGTATTAATCCTGTTTACCATCAATAACAATAATTGCCCTTAAGACATTTATATGTATACCATCATAATAAAGGCTTAAAAAGTATTCTTCAGATTATTATTAATATATTTGTCTTATATTTTAAGAAATCCAGGATTTCAACAAGGTGATGCAAGTGGATCCTGCAGATTGAAGTCCTATCATCATGTGGCCTACAATCCTTCGGCCAGGTACAATGAGAATGTGCATTCAGATCCTTTATTCAGGAAGAACAACCGGCCTGGTCATCCTGACGCAATGGGAGGCGGAGGAGGTGCCCAGAGTTTCATTAGCCGCCGATCCCACACCACCCGCTATGTGATTGTCAACGAGCATGAGGCCCGGAAAAAGATGATGCGGTCCTCCAGTCGACTACCGAGACACTACAGGGTGGATGAACCAGGGGATATAGTGGAGCTGTATCCCAGGCACATCAAAAGGTACAGTGTCCGGACTCCCCAGAGGTCACATCAGTCTCACCTCAGTGAAGAGGAAGAGGAAGAGGAAGGGAAGGGAGCAAGGAAGGGCTCCTTCAGCCAGACACACCGGCCCAGATCGCTGTCAGATCTACACCAGCCGGCCCGATTCTACATCGGAGACAAAGTGGACAGCCAGCTTTCCATCGCCAAAGACATGGCAAAGGGCCGCTATGGAGTGTATGAAGATGACTGCAGAGTGGAGTGGGAGGATATGACGTCTCGCTCCCGGCCCCGGACACACATCAAAAGCATTGAGCCCCCTGAGCGACACTCCGAGCCGCAGGTCAAGCCCAAACTGAAGCACAAGCTGGAACCATCCTTGACAGAATCAGACTCAGCATCCATTGCATCTAGCAGTGATCAGCAAAACAGCAGCACCGACCAGTACATTCAGGTCATCCATAACAAGGAGAAATACCTCAAGTCTAGTGGCAAGTTGACCAAAAAGAAGTCTAAGGCCAGTATCGATTTGAATGTGTCTGGATCCAATGAACTGGTTTGCTCCAATGTGTAGGCACACTTTTCTTGTAGCTTTTCACTTATTTTATAGTATCAATTTTGTGGCCATGTACTGCAGCATAAAAGCTGTTCTATATTCAATGTAACCATTTCCAATTATGCTTTACTAGCTTCTTATGTAAGCTAATATATTGGATTGAAAAGGAAGTTATGGATCACCCCTACGCAGCAATACCAGAGGTTGTGCTCTCTGTGTGCATGCTAGTTTTATTTCATTGTGTGTCTGTATGGCCAGTTTCAATGGCTTTTCTATTATTCAAATAAAGCACACAGGCTTGTTGTGATTAAAACGATGTCTATTGCAATGTCAGTGTCACATTCAAGTGTGTAATGAACGTTGATTTTGTTTGTAATTATTTCATTACATGTGGTAGTAGAACAGAGAGTGGAGAGTGAGTGTATCTAGAGATAAATAAATATACAAGAACATTGCAGGAGTATTAAGTGGGAGAAAGGAGATGGAGTGGGCTGTGAGTTGCCTGCAGGTTCGCATAGAGGTCGGCAGCCGATGGGACAGAAGAGGCGGCGGAGAGCTGTGTCTCTAGTCTCCCTGAGAGAGACCACAGCTGCAGAAGAGAGCGCCACCGCAGAGCTTGTCCCATGCGGCTGCGGCAAGGCCCTGGAGCGTCCGCGCTTTGGCTCCCTCTCCCGGTGATTCATCCTTCCCCTGCCAACCTCCTTATCTAGAGCACTGGCTTGCATTTTATTGTGCACGATATTTTATCTTTCTTTAATCACTCTGTATTGTTAATTAACTTTGTTTTATAATAATTACACATTTTTATTTTATGATAAATATTGACTGTATTTGTATGTTTATACAGAGTGTTTAAGGGTGGGAACCTGGTGTGATTTATAAGCAGCTGTAGTTTTAATATCGTATTTTAAATGCTTTGCACATTATCTAATACAATGAGTGTACTCCTTGACACCACATACTGCTAAAATGTATTTACAAGACATTTCTTTCCAGTTAAGTATCAAAATTTGGACACTGCTTTCACTGGTTTCTCTATCCATATCAATCACTAAGAACTCAGAAGATCTTGTAGGTAGTAAGAATGCAGTATGAAGTTGTAAATTAACAAATGTGATGAGAGAGAGAGCTTCTGAAATATCATTCATATAAATAAGCTGTGTTGTCAGGGGAAATGATTACCAACATATAATTGGATAATGAGAAGAAAAAATGAGTAGGCTATTACATACATGTGTTATTTTAAGTAGGCTACTCTAGCATATCTATTAGGTAACGCTTTCCACAGGCTACCAAACTATTGTAATACCCACATCAGTATTTACAGCAATTATATTCAATGTTGCAAAAGTAAAACTGTAAGGACATTATTTTTTTGTAAGAATTACCTAATCTTTGCAGGCTACTTTCTCCCCCCCCCCCCCCTTCTTTGCTTCATGATGGGTAATGTAGTTTTGTATACGTGAAAAAGCGAGAATCGTTATATGTGAGCTGTGAGGAGAACTACAATTCCCAGAATCCACCTATTTTACAGCTGGAAACCCTGGCAAGATCAAGGAAGCTCTTGGTTTGAAAGAAAATCTACACATATAAAAGGAAAAGGGCTGTGTTCGCATTACCGAAAGAGAAACTAATAGTAATAAAAACATCTAAGCCTAATATCTGATCATTTACATAATCGATATACCATTTATTGCAGTTAATTCGTTACCACTACCGGAAAATATGAATAAGTAAGTTGTTTATGCAATTATATTTATATAATATAATTCTATTTTTGTATCGTTTTTTATGATTAAAATCTAATTATACGTACCTAATGTTTGTGCTCAGCCCTCAGTATATATTAGTATGTATGGAGGCTGAAGCATTGCGGTGGCGTTTGACCTCTGGGATTAGATTTGGTGCCTGCTGTACCATTTTAGACCAATTTAAGGGAAACATGATAAGTAAGAATTAGTATTTCACAGATATCATCGAGAATTAGTCTGCTTTCTCTGGACCCATCTTTTGCAGTTAGCTGAAGCCAACAACAGGTAGTGCACTGCATTGTAATTACGCATTATATACGATGGATTATAAGCAAATAGCAAATATAGTTGCTGACAATCTGCTCAGCTACAGCAAAGATGAGAGTGGATGGAAAGTCTGCAAGAAATCGGTGAGTATGTTTTAATGCATCTTTCCGTTCAATGTTTGTATCAGTTTCATTGTGACAACATAACTAGAAGGTATTTTATATTATACAGTGACTGTTTCGACTAGAATAGTTACATTTTAACTGTTTTTTGTTACAATTCACATAGTGTTTTGGATCATTGGACATTGTAGTGTTACTAGGCTCTGTAATATATGTAACACTGTGTGTAAACAGCAGGCCAATTACAGTATCATTTCCCCTCCATGTTACACCTTGCAAACCAGAAATGTTCCACGTTTTCTAAATGAAGTGGAAAATAAAATCCTGTCTTTTATTCATAGTTTTGTTTTTCTTCTGTGTTTCTTTATCCATTGTTTTAGAATGAAGTGACAGTTCATTGGAGGCCATCAACTGAATTTCCAGGAAATTTGTAAGCAGTTTGTGGATTCCTAATAAGTCAATACAAACCATACATTCAAATTACACAAGCAGAATAGGCAAAACCTTTAAGTATCCATTGTTATATATAAAAAAAAAAACTTCACCTGAGGTTAAAGAAAATGTTAAAATTGGGAAAGAACATTTTGAGGGAACAGGATGTGATAATTTCACAACGAGCGAGAAAAACCTATATTAGTAATGCAAATATTTGTCTTGTGTGCAGTAGTGTTAAAGGCAGGTGCAGATTTAAATCATAGTGCAATGCATGGCGGGTTGGAATATTCAACCAATGCAAACAAACCAATTATTTCAGCTGCAATGATTTCACATGTACAAAGCAACTCTGCACATTAGGATTTCAGCTACTGTGTAGTTTGCATGGTCGTGGTTAAGTGATGTTCAAGTGATACCTTTCACTGTCCTAGATACAAAGGAGAAGGCATCATAAAAGGAAACCCAGAAAAAGTGTGGCAGTGTTTGAAACCGGTCCCGGAAGGGCTTCGAGTCAAGTGGGATAACAATGTAAAGAAGTTTGAGCTGATAGAAATGATCGATTATGTAAGTTTTCAATGAGACACAACCTGTTTAAAACATTCCCTCATTTCTATCTGTTTTTATCATGAGCTTGCAGTTTTCTGATTCATTTTTGTGTTTATTAGTCTGTTCTTTTTTTTAAATACCATCCTCTCCAGCTGCTTTCATTACAGAATGCCACCACCTTGTTATAGAGAGTGGTTAACTCCTAAAATAACTGTATTAATACTTATATTAGTAACAATCTGCACTAAATGTGTATTTTTATATATCAGAATTTAGTTTGTGATCTTTTAATAATCTCCTGGTAAATAAACCCTTCCTCTTGTTGTCGTCACCTCGATCTTTAGTTTCTTCCATCAGAATTGTTTTAAATTTCATAGCCTAACATATATAACTAACTAAATAATATATATAACGAAACCAATACCCCTTTTCCAGGTCAAGACTTGAGCCAAAGAATCTTGGTAGATTTAAAAAAAAAGTGACCTTCCCAGCGCTATCAGAGCTACTTAATTATGACTACCTCAGAAAAACTATGAAACCAGTTGGATTTCTGAGTGCTGAATAAGGCAATGACAAATGTACATCCCTTTCTATAATGTATGATATAGGGCCCTAACATAATACAAAAATTATAATATTCAAACTCCAAACATGGTCAAATGTGATCTACCTGGGTTGGCACTTCAGCTGTACTGGCAACGGGGTATACTTTATTAAATTGGTTACCTGCTTATTCTTACTTTGTGCTTTCATATAATGCAGAGCACAGTGTCTTTGCCTTGTTTTCCATTCTTGTACAGGATGTGTCTGTCTGCAGAACTGTCACTCCCTCGGCAGCTATGGGTATTATTTCTCCTCGAGACTTTGTAGATGTTGTTTTAGTTAAGCAATATGAAGATGGCACCATTACATCAAATGGTGCGTAATACATGCAGTTTTCTTTTTTGATACTTAATGCTTAAATGACATATAATGTTTTTTTGGCCTCCGATAAACAGTCTACTCCCTTGGCGGGAAAAGGTAACTAAATGAGTAAGACCAATGCCCAAAACCAGCAATACTATTTCCATCTCTCATTTATTACTTTGAGTTAATTTTAAAGGTAACTTAGGTTGTCTCTGAAGTCCTTTTCAATAATTTAAAGACACTGTTTCAGAAATGTAATATTTTAACTTGATAATGAAACAAACAGGTAAAAATACAACTGATGGATTGCAGTAGTATATTTTAATGTTTTGAAACTGAACATGCATGCACATTTTCCATTGTCATGTTCCTGGTACATGCAATGAACCATGAAGTGAATAAATATGGTTTTGATTCTGTTGTAGCGTTAGTTCCTAAAAGGACTACTTTTTAATACAAAAATATGTTGTTATTCCTACAAGCCCACATTTTGTCCACAGAAGTTATGAATGTGTTTGGGCCAACTCCACGTTTTGTGGCAAAGCTTTGGCAATGTTACGTAATTTAAAAAGTTGGAATAATCTTGAAAAAAACAGTCGGTAAAAGTCAAATGGCATGCGCAGTACCTACTAACTGTACTGGATTAGGATTTGTGTTTGAAATTTCATAGAAAGGCAATAATGTGGCTTACAGATTATTGGCATGTGAAAGAAAAAATGATCATGATACTGTAATTAGTGGCAAGACCGCATAAGCCTTGATACAGAGATGTGATAAATTTACAAAAGTAAAGTGCAGGGGAAAAATATTTTAAATCAAAGAAAAATTTGTCTTAAAAAGTTAGAACATGAGAACAAAAGAAAGGTTGCAAACATGAGGAAACCATTCATGTTTATTGAGTTTATCTTGTATATCACTTTAAGCTCACTAATCACAAGATCTTTACTATTTTATAGCTACCCATGTAGGACACCCAGGGTGCCCTCCTCAGCCGGGCTTTGTCAGAGGGTTTAACCATCACTGTGGTTGCTTTTGTGTACCCATCCCTGGGTAAGTTTATGAAATATTTAGTGCTAACACATGTTAACTGGTTTTATGCTAATAATTTATCTGCAATAAAAGTAACTTCCTCAAAGCAAGTTAGTACAGAGATGAATGGCATCTTGTAGGTTGGTAATTTTTTGTCATTATCAGCTAAATGTAAGTTGCAGTTTGGTGTGTTTTGTTTCATACTGCAGTGCATTTGTATGAACATGGGTATCTGGTGTTGCAGTTTTTGTAAAGCAACGCATGGGGGCAGCAGAGATTATAAAAACATTAGGCAGCCTGCCCTCATGTTATGTATTGCAGCCTGAGCAACTGAATGCTAGAATTCAAAATGGGCTATATTCAAAAGTACAGTGAGAGGTCTGCCTATATGTACTGAAAATGTGTAAGTTTTTTATAATGAACTCAGTAGAATTATTTGTGGTGGATACACTCACTTTGTCAAACCTGCTTTGAAAAACATGTCTAAGTCCAGCCAGTGAGTGTGCTGCACTGCTCATACCCAGTTACTGCTGTAGTGCTGGGATCTGGGTTTTCATATTGCGTGATCAGGTTCTCCGATTGCCTTTCAGGGAACCAAACAAGACCCAGCTCTTAAGTTTTTTTCAGACTGACCTTGGAGGCTTCCTCCCTCGATCTGTGGTGGATTCCTTCTTCCCCTCTAGTATGGCAGAATTTTACAGCAACCTCGCCAAAGCAGTTAAAACGCTAAAAGAAGACTGAATATTCTCTCGTCAGAATTGTGAAAATATCACACCGAGTGACCTTTTGTTTATTTCAGTTTCTTGCAGAAAAGACTGCATAATTATTTATTTTTTTACCATAAACAGACCAGTGTCATAGATGCTACCAAATTATCTGCCTATTGTCACAGAAAAATAATCTTTTTAGCAGCACAGTATTGCATAGAGTACGGAATATCACACAATAGTAATTATACATACTAATGACATTCATGTTTATGGACCATTCAGAATGTCCATAAAGGGCCCTTTTCATCTGTATCTGATGATTATCTTAATTAAGACGTGGCCGCCTTTAAACTTGCATTCCTATGTAAATTATATTATTACTTGTATAACTCTGAGATGCGTGTGCATTTGAAAGGTGCATAAACCTAACGGGGAATGTTCATGTGTGCGAATGAGTGAAAGGACACATTCCATCTGACCATACGGGTGATGTTATGAAACTGGCAGGGAGAATATCTGGAACATATTGTTAACAAAGTTCCCCATTTGAAACTACCAACATTTTAAACTTTATAAGCAGTTCATCATCAGAGGCCTAAGCCTTGAACTATAGAGTATGAATTATAGCTTCCTCTGACAGTAAACCATACATTTTGTCTGTCAAGTGTTACTTGTCCATTTCACACTGTGAAAACCACCTGTTTGGGCATAGCTGCTGCCCAGGTAACACTACTCAGTAACACTTGTGATTTTTTTTTGTTGTTGTTGGTATTGATTAATGTCATTTTTTAATTAATTTAGTTTTAAAATGTAAACTATATGTGTTCTATAGCTCTTTAATTTGTTTTACTGCTGATTTAATGTCATATTGTTATAATTATATTTAGATGGGCCTGATTTCTAGAGTTTACTAAAGAAAACTGAATATTTCCATCTGTGTTTAAAATGTTGCACCCTGCATAACTTTAATTGGTAATGTGAAGAGTAATTTTAATACATATTTTCAAAAAGTAGGAGGTCAGTGATGAAAACTTCTACCACAGCATTATTGGGTTTGTGCTACAAAAAAAATCAATTAGTGTTTTTAGATTTATATGTTTTAGTCTTTGTATTAACATATCACAACTAGTCTTGTATGCTGTACAAGTTTATTATATTTTGAATTATTTGATAATTTATTTTATTAAAGTTTGTAACAGATACTCTACTATCGTATGAGGTATGGACTCCTTGATAATTAAACCAAATGCTGCTATGAAAAACGATCACGTCAATGTAAGTTGCACTGTAGTAGTTAATAAAGGAGATATATGCGTATTGTGATTGACTGTGTGTGCAAATGAAATGTATTAAATGTATTTATTTTGTATTTTAATAGCATGCGAATTAAAAAAATGAACCTCATTGTATACCTGAATATTATGTGCTTATTTGATTTACAGAACAACATTTCCAGTATTCTGCCAGCTGAATTGGTACAGTGTGTTATTGGAATATCAGTATAATATGCTGCATAATACAAGTTACAGCAAGAAAAGTGTTATAACACAACAGTTATATACAAGAAAGGTTAGAAATCACTGCCATTTTTATTTATTTTTATTTTGTTCTTAAATGAATTCTACCCAAACATAATCAAAATGAAAATTGTACACATCAGTCATTGGGTGTTAGATGTACTTCTTTGAATGTAAAATTGTTGCATCAATATAAAATATGTAATAAACTCTGTTTCTTCAGGGCAATGTCTTTACATCATAAGGATGCTGCATATGGACAACATTATTCATCTTATATGGGTATAACTAGCTCTTATTATGTATTAATGAACAAAAATATTGCACTGAAAAATGAATTTGGCTGCACTAGCATTGCTCTTCCCTGTAGCACAAATGAGGAAGCAAATTAAGTCATTTTGAGTGTAATTCATTCTCTGAACCCAAACAACAGTCCAGGACTGAAATAAACAAAACATAGCTGTAAATAATTTGGCAGTTTTACACTATTTACACAAGAATATTACTGCACAATTGTAAATATGGCATGAGCTACTGCATATGCTGTGAAATCGTCTTGGCTGGATTACATTTGCTTTATTTTAGTTTATGATGTATGAAATGCAGAATATAGCTGAACACTTAGTATACACACTGGTTACACCTGGGATTTCTGTCTTAGTACCTAATTTGTCTTTGGATAATTGATTGTTCAGGCAGTGTAATGATGAATGGTGTTCTGTGTGTGTATTATTAAAAGCGTATTGTTTTTTATTTGAGTATTATACATTCAGATTTCTAACGTGTAGCCTTCATACAGGAAGCACATCCTGTTGCATTTGCTTTACTGTGTGTGTGTTTTTCAGCTGTAATTGAAGTGCTGTAGCATTCAAAAATTACAGTAGTTGAGCGTTTGTTAAATGTGGAAGGTAGACCAGTATTCCTGACTGAGCTGTATATGATGCACTTTTGAACTTCTTGTATGATGTAAGTACATTTTGGAATGTGGAAGGTCTTTGAAGAATCTCTGCAGGTTCTTATAGAATGGTCTTCTACCTTTACTTCTACATCATTACAAATAATTTTTTGGCTCAGGTGTTTTCATTTTGCCCCCTGTTGAGCAGCCTGCTGTAGCGTAATACAAAAAATAAGTACTTAAGTGGGAATGTTTGGCCTATTCTTGATACAAATACACACCACATTTTGTTTCCCTGTTCAGTACTCTACTGTAGTACTGCAGGAGTGTTGGTTGATTCTACAATCGCGCACCTCAAATGATCTCCATCCAGCTGCTGTTCTATTGGCTTGCCTCAGAATCTGTCTTCTTTCTTTTGATAACAGCTTTGATAGGACCTTCTGATAGAGACTTTATGATAGTCCAGGCTTCAAACCGAGTGAGTCCTTGTACAAGATTGTCCTGGATCTGCACTAGTTCATCTCCTGGCTGCATCTGACTCTGTTCTGCAGATCCCCCTAAAGAGCGAAGGGATGAGAGGTTAGTGCAAAGTTCTGCAAGGTGGGAGTTGACTGATGTCTTGTTTGACATTGGGGGGGACTGAAAAGTATGGTTGAAAGATTATGATTAGCAGAAGGTAAAGAGAACCTAGAGGAAACAAAAAGTAGAATATAAATAGAATGTGAAGGTCAGTAAAGGAAGTGTTAAAATGGTTTTGTCAAGGGAGACCGTACTATTAAGGAAGTGACAGAGCATATCAAATTCCAATAGACGTGTCAAAATTCAGAGCAGTACCAGCAAACAGCATGACTATCACCTCCTAATGTTTTAGCTGTGTTCATTAAGTGTTAATTGCATACAGAGCGACTAAAAGTTACAAATAACCAAGTCACAAAGCCGTTTTCTTCTAGCTGTACTCTGTTTATAGGGAGTTGTTCTAATTGTCACTGTGATGTATGTGCCTTTCATTGATCTTTTTGTTCAAGCTCTTTAAAATAAAGTATGATCGACCATACTGTAGCCTTTAAGAAAGAAACCATCCTTGCACTGGGACATCCTTTCTTTGCAACTGTAAATAACATTCACTGCCATGGTCAAGTTTCTTGGTTTCAAAAGAACAAGCATTATCATAAAGTGCATTTCTAGGAAGTGCTGCAGGATCCATTTTACAGCATTTCTAAGTTTTACTGCCTGCTAAGAGTGTAGTGGTATTTCTTGCTGAGCCAGCTTGGTTCCTCTTGTAGTGTTGTAGGCTGGTATTGACACTATCTGCAGTGCCATCTTAATAATTGCAATGCTTCTTTCAAGACAAAAGAATATACCTTTAAAAATCCTGTTAATGATGAGTGGCTTGTCTCCATGAATCGAGCCCTTGCCTCCCTCCAAGCTGAAGCCGACTCCTGCTGTGTTTTTCTCCAGCTCTATGGTCAGTGTTTCTCCACCATCATCTATACATGGGAGTGAAAAATCATCTTTTAGTTTCAGGCTTAGATTAACTCCAATGGTTCACACCCTTTTTAAACAAAGAACAGTGTGTATAATGCACAGAATTGTTCCCAAGATATGGTCACTGATCTTTTTATGTTTTTTCAAATTGAGAAGCAGGTGAAATCGAAACCTTGATCCAACCTGACAATATGCTCTTGGTCCTGAGATGCGCAAACTGTGGAAGGTGTCTCTCTGTAAATAAATATGTAAATATACCTGTTGCACTCTGGTTCTCTGCTCTGCTGGTCACCAAGCTGCAGTCGCTGGTTTCCGTCGAGCTGTTCTCGCTCTCACTGGATTTGCGAACAACAACAACTGCCTGTTTCATCATCCTGGCCTGACGGAGGATGGCTATAGCATCACTGTGTGTCACGTCTTTAAGCGTCAGTCCATTAATGGATAGTACCTCGTCGCCTTTCTGAATAGTCCCTTCCTCGGCAGCCAGCCCGTTGGGGAACACTCTGTGCACCTAGCAGAACACATGGAGGAATGTCGAACTGATCCATGTACAACCACAATTCCTCTCAATTTCCATTTTTCCATTTAATCTAACTAAACATCCCAAAAATTAATTGAAGTATCTGTCTTGGTATATACATTCAAAGGTATTTCAATCAACCATATCAATCAATTTAGCATTCAATAACATAGGAAATGTAATGATATAGATATAGATGTATACTACTCACTGCTGTCACTTTGTTTTCAAGATCTATTCCTCCAGAAATGCTGAAACCCAAGCCAGTTCCTTCCTCTTTGTGTAAAATGACAACATGGATATCTTCAAATTGCTAAAACAAAATGAAACCGGAAAGATGTGTCAATACTTAGTGCTGAATTTCCTTCATTCTCTGAAAGAAAGAGGTTCACAGGGACATGTTTCTGAAAAAGGTGTATGATTTGTGAAGTATCTTGCATGCTTTCTTGTTTTTAGTTTTTATTTATGATTCTATTGTTTTGTTTGCATTAATAGCACCATTCTTTGTTGTTTTGACAAGGATTTGCATTAAGGAAACAGGGAAGGAGATCACAATTTGGCTTCCTAACACACAGCAGCTGTTAATGTTAACATTTCCAGATGCCTCTTTTTCTGTTGTAACAGGATGTGTTATGTGTTTTGTTTCGGTCTCACTTTTTCTTCTGGGGTTCGTAACTCTGAGAGAAGCAGCTGTCAACTGTCAAGGGTATCTGCTGTCAAGGGACAGGGGCTTTTTAAAATGTTAGGAACAAAGATATCAAGAAGCTGTGTAAATTCAGCACACATGGCTATTGCAGTTTATTTAGAGCAGGAGAGGTTGAATTTAGGTACTAGGACAAAGGAAATTGATGGCATATTTACAGAGGAAATGCATACAGATGTGCCCTTTATGTACCAAGCCAAATCCTTTTCTGAGAAAGGAAAGCAAATGATATTGGAAACTGCAGCAGTACAAATAATTTGTAATGGAAACAGACTTAGAAATGTATTATGCTTTGAAAAAGCCCCTAAAAGCATTGAATTGAATATTTATTGTTTGCATGAACACATTCATAGCCATTACAACTGACAACGTTTGCACTAAATGCCTAATGGCCTTATCAGCTAAAGTGACTGATAGCATACAATGCAAGTCAGATTCAATTGCAGCTTGTGCAGTATGAAGACGTTTGTTTTTTCTACAGAATCCAACAACTCATTCACTTGGTATTAGACACCTCATGCTCATGCAAACATTCAGGTAGACAACATATTACTTCTCTATCATGCTTACTTTCAAGGTTTCTTCATCCAGAGCCTTTACTTCTTCAATCATCTTTTCAATCTCTTCAGGTGGGATGATGGAGATGACTGAGTGTGCAGAGACTGAGGAGGACAGAGACGCATAGCATTCCCTCTTGCCTTCCTCTTTCTTCTCTTCTACCATCCCTATAGTGCATTCTCTGAGCTCAGCCAGGCTAACAGAAAAAAAGAAACATTTTCTTCAGCCTTACTCATACTGATGGAAAAATATGAGCCTTTTTGCACATAGGGAGCATTCTGGCGTTCTAGTCACTTTCATAAGTTATGAGGTTTTTTAAATCTTAAGCTGCCTTTTCCTAATGTATTTATTTAATTTATTTTTGGCGGGAAAACTAGTTCAATTTATTTTTGTGTGCATACATTTAAATAACGACTACTACTAATAATAAATATACTATATCTGCTTCAGAAATGTAGCTAGCAGTTGCTGACCCTCTTTCCGTATCAGAAACCGCTGAGGTCTGTTTCCTCTTTCAAGACAGGAACTACTTTTTCTATTGCTTATCTGCTTTCAAATCTGAAACGGGTAGATTTCAGTGTCTTTTACAAAGATATTTCCTTGTGATTGCTCCACTGCTCAACTGTGTCTCTACTGTGATTGTGTAGTATCTGCTCAGGAATACGGTTACGTTTCTGATTCATATTGTTGACATCCTTTAAATAACCACCTACCTGACAGAAAATCCCTTTTCGTAGTGGTTGCTATCAATAGCAGGAGAAAGAGGGGTCTTATCGGCGCCTGCCAAGTCATCTTCTGTACCATCTTGGGGTGTCCCAGAACTGGGGTGCCATGGATTGCCATGCCAAATGGAGGGAGACTGCGGCAGGGAGCGCATTGACCTCATTAACGCATGAGATACCTGATTACTGAAGGACAGAATTTTACCAAGACTCTCGCTATCGAACACCTTCAGATTTGTGGTCTCGGGAGACTGGGTTGGGGATAACGGGAGGCTTCTTGTTCGCAAACTGGGTAGCTTGCATACCACATTTTCTTCCTCTGTTTCAGGGGGTTTCTCTGAAGAGACACCTATTGTGCTGCTTGCTCTCTTGGTGCTTGGAATTGAGAAGGATTCTGGAGGAGAAGAATTTTCTGGCTCTTCTGCAGGAGCGTCTGAATCTGTTGCAGGTTTGCTGTTATCTGGGGTGATTTCTAGAGGCTGACTTGTAATTTGTGTTTCAACACTGGCAGCAGACGTTGTGCTGTTTCCATGGGCCGATTGGTCAATTGTGGGTGTTAATAGGGTTGATGGAGCAGAAGACTTGATGTTATCTGGTGGGTTGACATCCATGACATTACTGGTGACGAGACTATCAGTGTTAACCAGGGGAGTTGCTTCATTTCTGCTCTGGGTTTTGTCCATTAAAGGCAAGGAAGAAGTAGGCACCAGTCGTCTGGTTCCCCTCTCTGGTGATTCGGGGCTGGAGAAAGTCTCAAATGAATGTATTTTTTGTCTGATAGATAAATTTGTCTTTGAGGAGGTCGTTCTTAAACTCACTCCGAAGGTTTTACTCACATTCGAGCTTTTCTGATCTGGAGCTCTGATGGGTTCAGGTATCCTTCCACCCTTTGCTCCTTTCAGGCTATTCCGATTCCAAACTGGCTTTGGTGCCACTGGAGGACCTTTCTTAACATTTGGATATTCTTCAGGCTTGCTTAAGGCTGGGACTGCGCTGGTGGCTTCAGTTGCATCCTTGTCTTGCAATACAGACGAGCCATTCAGGGCAGGTTCACTTTCTTGACTCATGGTGATAGAGCTTAGTTGTCCCTCAGTAATGTCTGAAATCCTTACCCAAGGATCCTGCACTTGATCCAGAAAGAGATCAACATGGGTCTGTCGTCTCAATGCAGGCCTCTTACTCTGTGTGCAGATGTTTGTGGGAGAACCAATGCCTAGGTAAAATGAAAAAGGCACAAGCTAGAGTTTAAAAACAAACTATTTTGTCAAATAAAATATAATGTTTTGAATTTGGAGATTTACACAAGCAATTCCGCTTTGGGGAAGAAAAAAAACATCCAAAATGCACAGAGATCACCAGCACCAGGTTTTACAATTACAATAAAATGTTATTCAGTTATATTCCAAGACACTTCCTATAGACATCAACTTTGTACATTAAATTCGTCAAACCACAGTAAAGCTGAAGGACCAGTTATTTCACATGGTTATTTTAAAAGTAAAAACTTTTCTGGGCATACCTTGATGTCTCCTTTCTTCTCTTACAGACAAGTCTGTTGTGTGAGAAACCAGTCCAGAATCGCCAAGTGATGCAGCCCTTGCACTGACAATGTTAGTCTGAGCTGCTTTAGTTCCCTTAGACAGCTCACTCCCTGCTTCCTGTAACACAAACAGGAAGTAAGACACTCTTGCAGCTCATTTACACAGACCACAAATGGTATAGTAATGCATCCGACTTGTTTAACTTTGACATGCATTACTGGTGCATACAAGAATTGCATTGATTTCATAACGATACAATTCTGCAGGCTGTAGTAAATATCATGCTAAACATGCATTGACGTCAGTATTGTTGAAGGACTATAAATGTATGCACATCAATTGGAAACCACCATGTTCTGTCTGACTTGCATTATTAAAAGCATTCTGGAAAAGTTAAAAAAGCTTCAATATTTGTGGGGGAATCACTTAGACTGAACAATTACCGCACTGTAGGACTGGGAAATGTCTGAATATTCCAGTTGCAAAGCATTAATAATACTATTTCCATGGGTTCTGTTATTTAATTTTTAATTTACTAGATAAAAGTAAGATTTTAAAAAACAACAACTGTAATTTGACCTTATATTTGATGTTAAGTATGATGTTACTGTTAATATTTTTTACTTGATCAAGTCCAGTGTTACCCCCATGTTCAGATTTTTCAACCATCACACCAAGTCATATAAGCAATCCAACGTACATTTTTAAACAGTAAATCAGGAATCTTTCTCAAAGCCATGTATAAACTGCAAAAAAGCTAAAAGCATGTACAGAAAGATTATACAAGTTGTCAAGCTTACAAGACAGAAATTACAAAATATTTTGCCTACATCTTAAATTTGTTACATTTGTTCCATGTAAGCGACACGTACACAGTTTGAAAGGTGTTTTGTGTCACATTTCAGTAGTTAAATTCATGGTTTCTACTGTCGCTCTAACCACAGTGTCTGCAGCAACAGTTACCACCCACAGACGACCTGCTACAGGATTTGGCTGTGGTTTGATAAGATGGTACATCATAATTCTATTTGAATAATTCAAGCGAGAGGACTCCACTATGGTGGCTACAGAAAAGTACAGTGATAGTCTTTTTCAGGCCTTTATTAACCAATGTAAACAAGTACATGTATGTGTATACTATATATATATATATAGTGAGAGAATACTTTATGTTTCCTATGTGATGCTAGCATGGACTGTAACAGCTTTACACATGTATTTATTTATTTATTTACATCAAAAGCAACTGTCACCATCCTAGAAACTGTTGGTCTGTGATGCAAATCCTACCTGGCAGTTGGTACTAGAAGAACGCCAACCTTCGTGTTGAACAGGTGAATCTCTGCTGGTTCCCCCAGAGTCTGAGAAATGCTCTTCATTTGAAATGTCCTGTTGTTTAAAATACCTTCTGGGAGGAGGAGGTGGTTTGGGTTTGGATGATTTTGTGCATTTGCTGCTGAGGTCTGGTGCTTGCTGACTGATGTTATTAGTATTGCAGTTATAAGGAACATTGTAGTCATCTTTGTGATGATGAGATGGTTTGTTCTCAGGCCAGGCCACAGACGCAGACATGGGACCATGGGAAGCTGTCATAGTAGCATCCACACTGTGGACTCTAGACTTCAAGTCGGAATGATGGTGTGCGTGGGGAGAGCTGCCGCTGCTGCAGGGAGAGCAGTGATTATAGGTGCTGTCACTGCACGAACGAGTCATCACCTTCTGAATGCGCCTGTTATTCAACTGACTAAAACTTCTTTCAAGGCACTTCTCACACTTTTGCTTTCCATGAGAACATGGATCCATTTTCTTCAAGCCTAAAAGAAATTCAAGAATAATTCCATTATTTTCATTGGGAACTCAAGGACATGGAAAAACTTAAATTATTTATTTTCTTGCTAAAATGTAAAGCCCATTCATTTGTATGTTTTTTTATGTCACCCTAAAAGAAGAAAAAAATTGCTTTTATTTACTTTAAAATAGAAACATCATGTGGTCATGTAATGGTCCGTTTAATTTTGCAATGATTACTCATACTAAGACATATTTTGCAATATAAAAGCAGTACTTAAAGTGGTGTTGTAATTATATGTTAAGAGCTGTAAAATCCCTGCTTCATACAAGTTGATGTTACACTGGTATGGTATTGGCATTGTGTTGATTTTACATAATTGGATGACTTTAGGGAAGTATTAGTCATTGTGTTCTCCAAATGGCAGGAAGAAAAGCAATACCTTCCATGCTCCACTGGCTCTTATCCTTTTTCAGTTTGCTGTTCTCCACAGCTTGTGCAATGGCTTCATTGAGCTGCTGTTCGGAAACCTACAGATAGAGAACAGATCTGGCATTTTAGAAATGAAATTAGGCTTGCTTTTATGAGAGCAAATTCTGGAGTTTAGTCACTGTATTCAATGGATATTCTCTTGTGTGCCTGCAATGGTCAGTAAGTTGGAAGAGTTTAAATGTACCCTACGTACCTTTGGATCAGGGTGTCGACTTATGATGACCTGAACTGGCCCTGGATTGCACTGACTCAGAACTGTATATACTTCATTCAGAGTCATATTGTAAACCACGGTTTCATTTATCTCTATGATTTCATCCCCACATCTGGGAAAAAAGAAGGAAACCCATACACTTAGACATCTGGACTGTGAAGGCATAGTAGGTTCTTTAGGAAATACCAGCATATTGGTCCTTACCTGAGTCTGCCATCCATGTGTGCCACTGAGCCAGGTGACAAGGTATGGATGTAAATGCCAGGACAACCTTCGCTGGAGGGTACGCAGCATAGCCCAATCCCCAGGCCCACACCCACCTCTGAAGGCAGGACAGACAGAGGTGTTACATTTGGGAGCAGACAGTGCAAGACAGACAAAGGAATTACCTTCCAGTCTTAATCAACTATAGTTTCCATATTACCCTTGTCCAAGATGTATTCATCAATACAATTCCATTAAGCCTTAATGCTCTTTTTAAGCATCCCTATAAAAAAGGGTATGAATGTCTTAGAAGAACGTTTTGGCTTCTCACCCTGGGAATTAACTTAAGTGCAGCCAAACACAGTTGATTGAAATCAGCAAAAACTTTAAAGCCTGTGGTATAGCCTTGACCCCACCCCTCTCCCAAATAGTGATATTGCACTGGAAGTGGGATTATCCACAAGGACATTTCTCCCTCTGCCTTCCATTTGGACAAGGAGAGATGCAACCAACTCACTCTTACCCTTATGCAGGGTGATCTCCATCATGATCCTGTCCTTGGGCTTCACAGGGTTGGCCAGGAAGCTGTAGTCTGCAATGTCTGCACTTCCTCTGCTGATACAGGCACTGGAGCTGAGGGAGCGTGAGCGGCACAGGTGAGGAATGGCCGCCGAGTTGGGCAAGGCCCCCACGCGCAGGCTCGTCCTCACTGCCAGCGTCAGCAAGCCCTTCTTGATTTGCTTTAAGCAGGAGAGAAAATAACATAATACAGAGGAAAGCTGCTGCTGGAGCAATTGCGTACTAACATGCACTAATTTTAGTGGCGTTACACTGGTGTTTATGTCGGAGAAACTCACTTTAAATTTATGTAGTGCATCATCGTGGGTTAAGCCGTGCAGAGACTCTCCATTTAGCTCCAGTATTTCATCACCTGTAGGACACCATACACGGTTTAAAGCGTGTAAGTAACCGCAGCAACCTGAAAGAGCAAAATGGAGCCAAAAGCTCTACCTTCTTGCAGTCTTCCATCAGCTGCTGCTGCTCCTCCAGGAAAAATGGTCTTGACATAGATTCCCATTGGCCCATACATGCTGTCCTTTCCACCAACAATGCTGAAGCCTAAACCCTGACAATAAATGGCAAGTCAATTCACAGCAACAGCTTCAAAGACAAATGTTATTGTCTGCTGCTAATTTAATTCTAGCTGTACCCGTTGTCTATTGTGGCCTGAAAACTTTACATTAAGGAACTGTATATCAGTAAAGAGAATTGATCTGCATCCATTCTCCACAGCATTGACCTTCCTGTGTGTAAGCTGACTATAATAAATTAACAGTGATAAATGAATTGCCTACCTGTTGCACAGTGTGCATTAAGAAATCTGTGATGTAACAACAGTTTGCATTTTGCTTTTCAAATAAATATTACATTTATCCATCATACACACTTGTTTGAGTGAGACACAATCATGTATGCACTTTCTCCCCATAATTCACATGTATATTGTCTAAACAATGTGTGACAGTTCAGCACAAATTGAGCGAGCCTATATTACATGAATCTATAGGGTTGATGGTATCTATTTAAAGATACACTATGACTATGATAAACATTCCATGTTATGAAAAGCAGTTACCTTGCCTTGGCCTTTCATCAGCACAATATTGCAAATTACAAAGGCTTGCACACTGCTGCTGGAATTCACCAAGTGTGCTGAGCTTAATGAACGAGACGGCCTAGGTACAGCCTGCGGAGAAATGTAGGAAGCAATAAATCTGTCTTTTACTGACATTCATATCATTTACTTACTTAAACAAAGCCAATTATTGTTTAATTCTCCCATCTGAGGGACCAAGAGGTTATATAATATTCTAACAAATTAAATAAACTATGGTATTAATACTGACACTACAGTATGTTTCTTCATCAAAACATTAATCTTTGGTCAAATGGCTTATGCATTTCCAGTAATTTGTTACTTAATTTGTTACTTCCAGTGTTGGTCATAGTCTTTCCCAGGTATCTGTGGCATGTTTTTGTTCTCCATACACAACATAAGTGCAATGCAATTCAAACCTATTTTATGTAATGCAATTTAATATGGTAATTATTTTGTGTTGCATTTAATTATATCATAAATGCTGATATCTGTATTCCAGTATGGTTTTGCAAACATATGCTGATGTGAGGGTATATAGATAACAAGAAACAAACTAGGTTTTCCCTTCTACAAGGTGTTATTTTTCATGAGCTTACACTACACTTTGCAGCAGTATTCACAGTAGTAGTAACACTTCTGTAGCCAATTGACATATGTTGATGTGTAAATATAGTTCAATTAACTGCTTGTAAAAAAAAGTGACAACACTTTGGTAATTATAAGCTACTTAAAAAAACTCTGAATAAAGACTTGAATAGAGATAAATGTATCTCTATGATTGCAGGAACCACCTGTTTTCTCGGGATTAGTCATATCAATTCAACTAATTTATACAACGCTAGGATCAGAGATATAATGCATGAGATGACAGAAACATTTGGCTGTGTCCCAGATGCTATTCCCTTGTTCTTACCTGCACAGATCCGTTAGGAAACTCCAGCTGCTGGGAGAGTGACTTCCTGTTTCCATAGAAACCTGCATTTCTCTGCGTATGTATCTCAGGTGTTTTAATAATCAGGGCATCCAAATCTCCAATCCAGTATGGATTGACACCTGGAATGGTCAAGTTATAAGTGAAATATTATCCATCACGTCTAAGAGGATTCACTTCACTTCCATAGCTACTTTGCTTCAACTCTGATCGCTCGAATCTCTTAGAAAAAGGCTTTAAAGAGGTACAGAAGAACATCTCATTAGTTCAAACTTTTGTAATTTAAGCAATTTAAGATCATTTTCCCACCCATTTTAACTTACTTGTAGAGTTGCTTCGTGTCCTTTTACAGGATGTTTTGTTTTGAGGATAATTGTCTGCCTTCTCTGCATCACACTCGCCTGCCCCATCCCCAGTCATCTCTAGAATGGGCTCCTACCATGAGGTCAAATGTACAATGAAATGAAGTCCACCAATTTAAACACAGGCAATGCAAGGTTTGGGGATTTGTACACTCTTGAGAATTCTGGAGGATGACATTTTTACACATATGTTAATAAATACATATGTTAATTAATAGATCAAATTATTAATTTGCTTTTAATTTGTCTAGTACATACAGTGGGGGAAAAAAGTATTTGATCCCCTGCTGATTTTGTACGTTTGCCCACTGACAAAGAAATGATCAGTCTATAATTTTAATGGTAGGTGTATTTTAACAGTGAGAGACAGAATAACAACAAAAAAATCCAGAAAAACGCATTTCAAAAAAGTTATAAATTGATTTGCATGTTAATGAGGGAAGTAAGTATTTGACCCCTTCGATTTAGTACTTGGTGGCAAAACCCTTGTTGGCAATCACAGAGGTCAGACGTTTCTTGTAGTTGGCCACCAGGTTTGCACACATCTCAGGAGGCATTTTGTCCCACTCCTCTTTGCAGATCCTCTCCAAGTCATTAAGGTTTCGAGGCTGACGTTTGGCAACACGAACCTTCAGCTCCCTCCACAGATTTTGTGGATTTTAATCTATGGGATTAAGGTCTGGAGACTGGCTAGGCCACTCCAGGACCTTAATGTGCTTCTTCTTGAGCCACTCCTTTGTTGCCTTGGCTGTGTGTTTTGGGTCATTGTCATGCTGGAATACCCATCCACGACCCATTTTCAATGCCCTGGCTGAGGGAAGGAGGTTCTCACCCAAGATTTGACGGTACATGGCCCCGTCCATCGTCCCTTTGATGCGGTGCAGTTGTCCTGTCCCCTTAGCAGAAAAACACCCCCAAAGCATAATGTTTCCACCTCCATGTTTGACGGTGGGGATGGTGTTCTTGGGGTCATTCCTCCTCCTCCAAACACGGCGAGTTGAGTTGATGCCAAAGAGCTCGATTTTGGTCTCATCTGACCACAACACTTTCACCCAGTTCTCCTCTGAATCATTCAGATGTTCACTGGCAAACTTCAGACAGGGCTGTACATGTGCTTTCTTGAGCAGGGGGACCTTGCGGGCGCTGCAGGATTTCAGTCCTTCACGGCTGCATTAACAAGATCCTCCCGTGTAGTTCTGGGCTGATTCCTCACCGTTCTCATGATCATTGAAACTCCATGAGGTGAGATCTTGCATGGAGCCCCAGACCGAGGGAGACTGACAGTTATTTTGTGTTTCTTCCATTTGCGAATAATCGCACCAACTGTTGTCACCTTCTCACCAAGCTGCTTGGCGATGGTCTTGTAGCCCATTCCAGCCTTATGTAGGTCTACAATCTTGTCCCTGACATCCTTGGACAGCTCTTTGGTCTTGGCCATGGTAGAGAGTTTGGAATCTGATTGATTGCTTCTGTGGACAGGTGTCTTTTATACAGGTAACGAGCTGAGATTAGGAGGACTCCCTTTAAGAGAGTGCTCCTTAATCTCAGCTCGTTACCTGTATAAAAGACACCTGGGAGCCAGAAATCTTGCTGATTGATAGGGGATCAAATACTTATTTCCCTCATTAACATGCAAATCAATGTATAACTTTTTTGAAATGTGTTTTTCTGGATTTTTTTGTTGTTATTCTGTCTCTCACTGTTAAAATACACCTACCATTAAAATTATAGACTGATCATTTCTATGTCAGTGGGCAAACGTACAAAATCAGCAGGGGATGAAATACTTTTTTCCCTCACTGTATATGGGTCATTCTCCCAAAACATATACCACTAGTGTTACATGAGAGTCAAAAATGGAACAAGTCATTACCCATTGTATTCTTGTGTTTTTTAATTATGAAATGCCTTATCTAAAGACATCTGTATGAAAAAAGATAACCAGACAGCTACATTTTGTGCTAGTGGCATGTTTTTAGCACCCTCTCTAGGGTTTTTATTTGAACAAAGAGACCAAACAAGTGTACAAAAAGTATATAAACAAATATTATCTTGTGTTCTTGCTTGTCTGATATGTTCATTTTAACATATCAACAATGTCTGCATGTATCTGTGTGGGTTCATGAGAGTCTGAATAGGTGGTTGTCACATTTTTAAAAAGGTGCTGCAGCTATGTTTGGGTACGTGTATCATTCTTTGGCACACCCAACATAGCATTTTGCTACCTGTTTGGGTTATTTATAATTTATTTCTGTTGTTTTGCTACAAAAAGGTGTCACAGTGAAACAGTGAACAGTAAATTTGTTAACTAAATACGATGCTTGAGATCTGTGGTTGTGGTCATGTAGTGCAGACTTCCGCAGTTCAAGACTCATGGTCACTGAAAACCACCTTAAATTACCTTAAAGTCCATCTTTTTTGCTGACTGAAGTCTCTGTTATAACCTGAATCACAAATGAGACACCACAGACAGAATTGCTCTTTCCGTTCCTTACACATAGTAATCCGTCTAAGTTTTGTAACTGTCATTTTCCCTCCAACAGTAGGTTATTTATAAACACAGAATAACTGCTCTTATTGGATGCCGACTGCAAGAAAATAGGTCCCTTCCATGTACTGATTGGACTTGATTTGCAGACACCGCGCTCCCATAAACAAATTATTTTTAATGATTGCATAGCACTGCATGCATCCTCATCCAAATCTGTTTGAAACTGACCCTATATTTGTGTGGTTATATGCATCTGATAATATATCATGACTCTATAGTTTCTATTCAATACTACGATGGGCAAAACAATGTGTGCTTAAAGACACCGAGTAAAGAATTATCTAAACATTTGATTTCTTTATCAATTCATATTTTATAATATCAGTCTAAATTCTGTTTATCATGAATAAGTAATGCAGACAAATAATTCCAAGCCGTTTTAGTTGGTGATCACCATCAGTGCTATATATTTTGGGAGAATGACCCATTTATATTGACAGATAAAACAATAATATTTGTAAGGTAATTGAGAGTATTTAAATATGAATTGATCATTCAAACACACATCCTGTGATGAATGAAGCCACAGATTATTTCTAAGAGAATTTCAGCCCACTTTTAGATGTATATATATTTTTAACCCATTGATTCCTGTCAGTGTTTACAGTGTAAAACTGAACTTTAATTCAGCTTAGTGATCCTGTCAGTTTCCCATACAGATTCCCTGAACGCATGTAGCATTATCTGTTCAGCCATCCATGACCTAATCTTTTGATTAACCTGACATATTGATAAAAGATTTGACTTTACATGATACTGCTACTTCTACTACAACTAAAAGGTTCAGCAGCAGCTTATTGATGCTCAATTTAATCTCTTTCAGACATTTCTTCAGCTACATGCCTGAATAGTTTGTTGCAGACTATTGAATTTGGGCCTTTAGTTTACTTTGTAAAGAGGGCACTGCAGGTGCAGGTTTTGTCTGTGTTTTTGGAGCACGTGTGGGGCGTGTCAGTCACCTGGGGAGGCGTGTTTTTCCCAGTGTGTTCCTGGTCACTGCAGTTGGCCAGTGGCTGTCGGTTCTCTTTGTCTGTAGCAGGAGGAGCTGGAACAGAGGTACAGCTGTGACTTTGCACTAGACCCTTATTTTCATCTGTCGAAGAATCCTACAAAGACACGGACAGCTCAGTAATGCTACATGGCATGTCAATTATTCCTATGAAACAAAAATAAATAAATATATATAAATGTTTGAGTTTATATGAAATTTATATGAGGTGCGTTGGATAGGTTGGTGATGTATTGTAGAAGAATCAAAGACAACAAAATAAGAGCCCTGTTATTCTAGTTATTCTAGCAAAGGAATTATAAATATCATGTCATTACCCATTGTCAAGATACATTTTCAGATATAAGCATTGTAGCTGAATGCTGAAGGTATGGTACGGTATAGTCATTAGCAGAGTATCATAACATGCTTGATTTACTTTTTGAGTTTTGGTCTGGAATTTCCATTAAAGATCCGGGATAAGAAATAAACAACTGAGGAATTTAATGAAACATCTGTCAGGAGTTATTTAGATGATTCTATTTAAGATTTGGCATCCTTAACAGTTGTCCTTTTCTTGTTCATTCGTCCAAAAGAGAAAAAAAAAAACTGTTCCAATACTTTGTGCCAGTGACATTTAGGAATGAATGTTTGCTTGAATTTCGCCCCTTTCAAAATGGTAAATGGAATGAATTCTTTAGTAGGATCAAAGTAAAACTGTTAAAACAATTTCATACACAGTAAAAAAGAAAAAATGAAGGAAAGAAAGAAGAAAGTCCATCCAGATGAGTCACAGGTCTGAACATTCTTTCCTACATGTCTGGACTTTCCTTCCTGAATGAGCACCTTCACTCCATTCACTCACAGGAGCAGCCTTGGCTGAACTGACGCTATGATGTCACTCCGCTAGGTTCCACTCGAATGGAATGCAGAACAGTGACCTGGGCTCTGTCAGACTCCATTCTTTACTTCAGAGCCATTATCTTACCAAGATTACACATTCTGATGTACTGCAGGCATGGGCACATGATCAATGCATATCACATGTGGAAAATGCAGTACTTTAAAGTTATAGTAAAAGAATAATTAAAAAAAGACTGCTTAAACTGTCTGCCAGCATGCAGGCTGACTGATTCCAAGAAGGAAGAGGAATTCCAAAAAGGAGTTTTCCCAAATGACTTATGATGGAAATATAATTGACTTTTTTACAGGTTGATTTATTATTTTTTAAGGAAAAGCTCAGTAATATTACATTAAAGGAGAATACCATACAATATCATTATCTTTCTTATAGAAATTTAACTGTTCCTTTTATGTGCAAACGTTTTAGGCAGGTGTGAAAAAATCCTGTAAAGTAAGAACGCTTTCAAAAATAGACATGTTAATAGATTATATTTATCAATTTACTAAATGAGTGAGTGAACAGAAGAAAAATCTAAATCAAATCCATATTTGGTGTGACCACCCTTTGCCTTCAAAACAGCATCAATTCTCCTAGGTACACTTGCACACAGTTTTTGAAGGAACTCGGCAGGTAGGTTGGCCCAAACATCTTGGAGAACTAACCACAGTTCTTCTGTGGAGAAATACAGCCCCAAACTTGTAAGGAACCTCCACCATGCTTCACTGTTGCCTGCAGACACTCATTCGTGTACCGCTCTCCAGCCCTTCAGCAACAAACTGCCTTCTGCTACAGCCACATATTTCAAATTTTGACTCATTAGTCCAGAGCACATGCTGTCATTTTTCTGCACCCTAGTTACTGTGTTTTCGTGCATAGTTGAGTCGCTTGGCCTTGCTACCACGTCGGCTTTTTGGCCGCAAGTCTTCCATGAAGGCCACTTCTGACCAGACTTCTCCGGACAGTAGTCGGGTGTACCAGGGTCCCACTGTTTTCTGCCAGTTCTGAGCTGATGGCACTGCTGGACATCTTCCAATTGCAAAGGGAAGTAAGCATGATGTGTCTTTCATCTGCTGCAGTAAGTTTCCTTGGCCGTCCACTGCGTCTACGGTCCTCAACGTTGCCCGTTTCTTTGTGTTTCTTCAAAAGAGCTTGGACAGCACATCTGGAAACCCCCGTCTGCCTTGAAATTTCTGCCTGGGAGAGACCTTGCTGATGGAGTATAACTACCTTGTGTCTTGTTGCTGTGCTCAGTCTTGCCATGGTGTATGACTCTTGACAGTAAACTGTCTTTAGCAACCTCACCTTGTTAGCTGACTTTGGCTGTTCCTCACCCAGTTTTATTCCTCCTACACAGCTGTTTCTGTTTCAGTTAATGATTGTGTTTCAACCTACGTACTGAATTGATGATCATTAGCACCTGTTTGGTATAATTGTTTAATCATACACCTGACTATATGCCTACAAAATCCCTGACTTTGTGCAAGTGTACCTAGAAGAATTGATGCTGTTTTGAAGGCAAAGTCAAATTTTTCTTCTGTTCACTCACTTTGCATTTAGTTAATTGATAAATATAATCTATTAATATGTCTATTTTTGAAAGCATTCTTACTTTAGAGCATTTTTTCACACCTGCCTAAACGTTTTGCACAGTACTGTATATATATATGATATACAATTACTATTTTGAAACTGTATGGTTATCCTATGATTAATTCTTATTTTTTTATGGTTTAAAGATTACAATCCATATGGCACAGCAGTACTAGTGACAGTGCTATGTTGTGGCATGTGACTGTTCTTAGGTCTCCAATATTGTTCACAGAATATCATTATTTTCAATGTCAGCAATGAAAACAGCACGGGGAAAAGGAAACGTATATCTTACGTTATTGTAAACAATCATGTCCACCAGCCCTGTAGCTGACTGGATTACAGTCTCAGCTTCCGATTTTGATAGACCATTTAGAGACTGTCCATTAAATATGAGCAGCTCATCTCCTGGCTTAAGACGACCATCTCTGGAGAGAACAAACAAACAAACAGAATTGGTAAAGTCATCAATCACTACTACACATATGCTCACCTTTAAAACATTTTTTTTAAATGTGGATTACACAAGCATGTGTTCACCATTAACAGAATATGGTACGTTGTGTTACTGCTGAATATACGCATAGGCCCTACCTGTATGCTGCCCCCCCATTTTGCACATGGCTAACAGTAATCCCTTTGTGTGGAAGGGCTTCCACATTATCATCAGAGATTTTAATTCCGAGGCCTTCTTCTCCAGTGGCTACGCACAGCCTCCAAATGCTGCTTTCCTGTTTTAATAAAGAAATCAGAGATGTACATACAAGGGGGCTTTTCTTTGTGGTTAAAATACATCCTTTATGTCAGAATTTTAACAGTCTTCATGGCATTTGAAAATGGCATAAATTGATCAAATCACCACCCACTGGATGGAAAAGTAATAAAATCATTGCTGCATATGCAGTTACTTTTCTTGCTGGTGTGTATTTTTAAATGTTATGATGTTTATCAGATATCATTCTTTAGGATGCAAACTAAAACTCAATATTTTAAAGACCTAGATTTTGGTGCTGTCTGTCATTTAACATTAGTCCCACAGCTGTTGTCACAGAACATTACAATACAAAAATATGACATAATTATGACAAGTCCTCCCAAAATGCAAGAGCACTGATGTTATAAGGTGTTTTATGATCCAGTCTTTAATCCATTATTGTACTTAATTTAAATTATTGCTGTATGACAAGACCAACTAGCACCTTTTATTTTCATCGTTAATGTATTTGTTTTGCTCTGAGATATAAAAAGAGGCAGGTCCACTTTGCAAAGTTGATGTCTGACCAAAGACTGTTGTTGTTTAGCCCAAGCATGCAACCATGACATCACTGGAATTTCTTATGGGACCTGCGTCAGGACTTTATGCAAGTTAGTTCTCCCTCAAGGCTGCAACAAAACCTCTTTTGTGTAAATCAAGTAGGCTGTGCTGGAGAGGACCAAAATGTACATGCTATGTGATTATTGTGTGATTTGTCTAAGAAATGCAAGAATAAGGAACAAAGGAAAACACCCTGCCAAATTCGAATCAAAGAAAAATCTGAAATTACTTTTAATCTTCGCCTTGATATTATTTCGTTTGTACCAGCATTTCAAAATGAAGTAGCAGACTTTCATTTTAGCTGGATTTTTGTCTTAAATGCAATATAATTTACAGAATGTTTTGGCAAAGAAATAATTTCTTCTATTTGTATTTAATCTCCATTAATCTCACTTTACTTCTAGATTATCAAAGGGATATAGCACTACAAAGTTCTACCCATTATATTCTCATTTCATTACTGCTAGAAACACAAGCCTATAAAAACTAATAACTAAGCTGGCATTGTTCAACATATTTTCTGTTTTAAAAGCTATACATTTGACTTTTGTTAGAGAGACTAAAAATAGATGTATTCAGCACCAGGTTTTAAAGATGTTTTCATTTCTTAAGGATCATTAAGATCTTATATAGTTCCTGAATGGTTCCTCTATTCAAATAAAGGTATTAATCCCTCCCTTGTTGTCAATAAAAATGTTGCATGTATACATAAGAAGTGTCCGGTTTCCATTAAATCACTGTGAGATAGGGCAGGGTTTTGAAATGTTTCACTATAAGACTTTAGAGTACCAGTGAGGTGTGATTAATTAAAAGGAAATATAATACTGATAAAATATATTTAGCAACCCCAGGATACTGAAATATATATATATATATATAAAGTTTTGTTGAATATAAACTTTTATAACAAGTCCAGTAAATTAGAGTTTATTCGTGAATGGTATTTGAGAAAACAGTGCGGTAATAAAACATACTTTATTACATAACTGTTCTCTCAAATACCATTCACGAATAAATTACATAACAGTTCAGGTTATTTATTTATGGTAATTTCCAGCTCATTCTATTTTCCCTTCATCTAGGTTAATTTGGATATCAGGGTACTAAAGAAAAAATCATATCCCACAACATACATAAGAGAGAGATGAGAGAGATCTTTATAGCTCTTACGCTTCAAACACTACCACACCTCTGTAACTGATCTTGTTTTCTCTTTGTGCAGTTATCTCCTGTGGACACTGAACTCACTACAACCAACAAACAAACAATCAAAACATTTACATAATACATTTACTGTATCATGTCAATATTAGAAGTTTAGCTAACCTCTCCCATTTAAACAAAGGATTGTACAGTGTAGTACAGACACAACTGAGTATGAATACAGTAAAGCAGTCCTGAAATACCTTAAAAGAAAACGTTCTCCTCATAGTCTTCTTCTCTTCACCTGCGGCCCTTCGCTGGTGGCTCTGACCAGGGGCCACCGTAGCCGCTGTCTGCTCAGTTGAGACGGCCATGGACAAAATCTCTGCCTTGGGATTTCTCCTGGATCTCTCCCGGGCACTTTCCTTGTGTGTTTCCGAGGCATCAGGGTATTTCTCCTCGGGGCTCGAGCCATCATCGCTGGTTTTGGAATTGCACAAGATTAAGGACCTGGAAATGACCCCCAGCTTTTTTGACCTCTGGTTGGTTTTGCCCGTCGTGCTGCGCCTCTCCATCCTCCTCGCCGGCCCATTAGCTTTCTTCTTGTGGTTGGTGTAGCTGTGCGGCATGACTGTTGATGGATTTCCTCTGGCTTGCCCGGCTAATGGAAAGGGACGTTCTGTAAAGCAATTAGAAAATTCAGTTAGGAATCCTGTTTCATAAGTGTTCTGAGAGACTGCTGAGGCACAGACTAGATAAAAGCTCTTTTCTTCCTCGCCTAAAAAGCACATGTTGCCTCATGACTTCCGTTCAGAATCTCCCTATGTTAACTGGGCACTTTACAGGCTTTACCTCCTACAGACTAGAAATAGTGGACAAATCTGAATTCACAGGCACTTTGACACTGGGTCAGGTGTCCATACTGAGATCACCGCTCTGATTAAGCAAAGTACAAATCCTTATGATCAAACTGGGAAAGAATTAAAGGGCCCCAGTACAGGTAGTTATAAATAATATGCAGCCATCAGTGGTATAAAGTTTGCTCTAGGGTAACATGCTGTTGATTCCCTTCACCTTTAAATGTTCAGATAAAAGCCATACTGTATGAAATAATGTATGCATGATGGCTGACCCCTGCTGGTCAGATACCCACATGGCTTTGTGTATGTGTAAAGACACTAATGGCCAAACCTGTGTCTGTCTTCAGTACAAGGGAGGTCTGCAGTTTGGTTAAGAAGATGATCAGGTAAAATTAAAATGAAACTAGTGCTAATGCTCTGTATTATCATGGGCATAGTCTCATTATCTCTATCACAGTGCCATAGCTTTGGTGGTGTAATACATTGCATTTGCTAATGTGCAAACGGATTTGATTTCTAAAAAGAAAACTCAGAATGTGGAGCTCTCTTGTGCTTGTGAGTGAAGTGGGCTGAGAACCTCTTACTTGCAAGACAAACTTTAATAGGAGGGAATTGTGGTGCCAAACCAAAGGAAGGGGGAGTATATTCTACATGCTCATGGTATTTAGAAAATTGCAAGGACATAGACATGCTGTGCTGGACACTAGTGAGACTGACACCTGCATTAAACCCAAAAAGCACCACTGATGGACCACAATATTACGCTGAATGTCCCACCCACCAATATGCTCTCCAGAGCAGAGGAAGACAGTTCCACAGCATTGTGAAATCATGCAAGATGTATATTGTCGAGGGCTGCTCCCTGAGTAGGCCAAAGTATTTAACACATGTCCATTAGTATTCTCTTGAATATTTCATGACTCTGCTAATGTTGATATGATGGAGAAGAAAATAAAAATAAAATGTTGGCTGACCAGTATCCTTGTCTTTCCCATTTCAAATCTTGTAGCACAAAACTGCACAAGTATGATTTATCTTGGGCCCTAAGAAGTCAGAAGGCTGTGTTACAACAACTGATAATATTTATAAATTTAGTTAAGAAATAGTTTAAAGGTAATGGCATCATCCTTACTTATTGCTGATTAGAAGACATATTTCAGAATGTGTTTGGTTTTTGTTTTATCTCTGCATTCACGAACGAGACCTAACAGCTGTTGTTTGGTATAATATTTCTGTACAAATGAATGCCTTATGTGTCGACCTAGCAATAAGTTCAAAAACACTTAACAGGAAAACTGATCAAAGTGTTTTGTTTCCTGATACCATCCTCTAAATTGTGTTTTGAAAAAATAAAATAGTATGAACGTGGGATATATTTAAGTGTGTGCATGAATGAATCACCTGGTGGCTTAATAAAGAAAAGTTTTCATAACGTCCTAATTTGTCAGTGTCAACATGTACTTTTCCATTGCAGTGATACTAAACCCCCTATATTCACAAGCCAGACAGGCTTATTTGACCAGCCAATTCTACATTCTGGGTCCAGATCCAACACATAGAAATGCTAATTTAAAATAAGAGAGCAGTAAAATTAACCATACTTACCTTTAAACATAAGTATTGGTCATTTTTCTTTTTCTTGCTGGGGTTGAATAGTATTTGCCTTCAAATGCAATCCTCTGAGCTTTAATCATTGTATAACAAACACAAAAGGAATATTATGTAAATTTACAACTGCGGCCACGTTTATCCAACAGCGCCGTATCGTTTCCCTACACACAGTCCTACGAATGGGCTTGTTCTGTTTGAACTGGCAGAGGACCATGCTAGCAGACTTCAAATGCAATGAGTCCAGTAAAAAAAAAATACTGTGATGTAAATCATTAGACACTCGGGATCTCAATATCTGAACTCATTAGCAAATGTAAAGCCAGCAGACTTACAGATCAATTGGAATAACATAGTGTGGGCCTCCTTTGCTGTAGGTGAGATGCAACTCTTTCTTTCATTCTTTCATTCTTTTTACCACAATGGTAACTGTGTAGGGGTGTGGTTGTTATTTCAACTGCAATGCACTCTAGTACCAAGCACACATTTAACTGGTTCTGCCATAATAAGGTGCAGACAGCAAGAGGTACAAGACCACCAGTTTCTTTGCATACAGTTTTGTTTTATTTCATTTGTTTCACTACGCTGTACAGATATACTTGGACAGCCTGACTTTCAATAACGCGGTCCTTATCCAAAGCATATGAATGCACTGTGCGCACATAATGTCTTTAACTTTATTGGTAATTGTCTTGGTTGGTAAGTGCACTGCTGCTTTTCCTCATCTGGTTCAAATTCACAGGATTTGCATCCTGATGTTGCTGCCAGCAGGCTGGATCAAAACCAGCCCAGCACAGATGCACAGGCTTAATCCTTTAGTTAATGCTAGGTCACTGTTCTTCTTAATGGATTACAACACATGAGCCCTCAGAGAGGTGATATTTGCACCCCACTCCAGGACCCAGTGTTTTTTAAGTGTGTTCCACAACAACATGGGTTTCCTGTTTTAGTGCATTTGTTGACAAGTTTCTTGATTATATAAATGCAGATGATGGTTTGTAAGCAGTATATTTCAGTTTGTGTGTGTGTGTGTGTGTGTGTGTGTTATGTTATAAACACTACTGCATCTTATATAGAAAGTGTCCTGTGTTTGTCTGTGTTTCTGCCTCCCTCAAACATCGTCTGGGACAATCAACAGTCACGCAACGCAGGTCCTATTCCTGCCAAGGTAAAGAAACTGCAGCTCCGTTATTCATAATTCTGCTTATGCTCAATCATTCTGCAAATGCTGTTTGCCTCTTTGTTGACTTCTTCAAATGAAATGGCATGCACGTTAATTCCCAAAATTACTCTAGTGTGACTGACTTTCCTTTGAAATGTGCGTCTCTAATATTGATGTAATGGCACATAAAAGTAATATTGCTTTGGTTCACATCCTTAGCCAAGACTTGGAAAGAGGGAACACAGAAAACACATTTTTGCCTTTAGCTGCACTGATGAGCTGGCAATCAAGAGACAAAACTTCACTTACAGGAAGAGGTAGAGTAAAAGTATAAAAAAGGCAGTTCTACAGAAGCTCTGTGAAGCATTTTTTTCCCAGTACCGCTTATACATTTCCATTGGAAGGTTTTTTGTTTGACTTTATATGCTGTATCTGAATGGCAGCTGTGTAGGGGCCAGCAACTCACTGTGATCTGGGGGCTTCATTTTAATCCAATATTCTCCCAGATTGAGTGACAGATTCAATTACTTCTTTATTAAGAGAAAGAAATAACATATGGACTGATGACCAAGACAGAAAAGCAACAGAATAACCTTATCATTGAATTCCTGCTGTTGTTAATGTTTTTTGTTTTTCAGAAAAATATGTGGTTTGCATGCAGGTCTAGGAGCTAGTGTGCCAAAAGGAGAAGTTGTAAACATCCCTCTGATGCCAAAAAAAGAACTAAATTTTGCAGTAATGTGAATCATATTTTGGATTAACAATGAAACTGGCTGCACAGCCATAGGCCCGTGGCTGCTTGCATTCTAGGTCAATCCTCCCACGTCTATAGTACAGTCACTTCTATAACACTTAAGCATTAATATCTTACATATGTGTTTTATATGAGTAGCTAACAGCTCTGACACCTTCTGAAATATTACTTTTACTAAATGTTTGTGTTTTAGTTTTTTGTTTGCCAGTGATTGAGATGTCATTGCAAATGACACCTACCCTGTTTGTGTGTCTCTGTCTTGGTTTAACTCTGTACAATGATTGTCACTTTTTATTATTTACAAATACACTAGCCAAATTCTAAATATCTGAAAGTCATTATATGACATGTATCTACTGCCTGATCTTAAATAAATCTAAGTGAAAAATGTCATATTAGTGGTACCTCAAGACTACTGTACTTCTTTATGAAAGGTCCAGAAAGTTTGTTAATAAAAAATAGGGAAGCTTGTTTACAATACACAAGCAAACAAATGATATTTCCAGCAAAGACTGACACACTACTGTGTCATCACCTTTGTATGGTGAATGATACACTTTATCTTTAACCATTTAAGTTGTGTCACAGACAGTATGGTTTCCAAATGTGAAAAATATATAATACAGCATAGTATAGTACAGCATTATTTTTTCAAATATAGTTACATTTTCCTTTGAAAGCCCTTCTTTTCAATAGCATTCTGGTTTTAATTACTATGTGAATTGCCAGGTGCTTTAAAATAATTTCACGCTTCATGATTTGTGGTACAAAATAGGGAATTAAAGGACGGATTTAATAGTTTGTATAGATAATTTATTTCACCATTTTCATGAGGTAATCTTACATCAAAATTACTTACAGGCTTGAATAGTTTATGGATAATAGTTAATAGTTTAATAGTTTGAATAGGTTATGTGTGCCTTATATTTTAACATTAATTAATTTTTTTGTTTGTTTCTTAAATGTATGCATTTTTCCAATGCATCAATGTTGTATTTATTTCATCCTTTCACTACCTAAAGAACAGTCGCATGTCTGTGAGGCAGTGTATGCTGACTCTGTGTGTTCTGGCTTTTAAATCATTGGCAACACTCTTGATCTCATCCATACAAACATTTGTGTCTGGAATATACAGCAAAACTGGAGCCCACAGAGAGTCTCATAAACTTAGATAGCACTAGCATTGTATTCATATGTTGTATGAAATAATTGCAGTGCATTGCACCAGACATATACCAGAATTTACAAGACAAAACATAATATTCCTGATATGAATTGAGTCCTATGAATCCCAAGAACAGATCTGTCTATCATACAGTTTTGTGCATTCAGCTTATAATGTACACAGAACTGGTTAATGAAAGGTAAAATAGTTTAATTCTTTTGAGGTTCCCCAAATCATAGACATCATCACTTGAATCTGTCCAGAGTTACTGTTGCTAAGCACAAAGTTCATAGTGTCTTTCGGGGTTCAATTCACTGTTTCTGAACGTTAACTAGACTGGGGAAAATATATGAATTCAGGCAAAACACATATTTCAGACAGTTTCAGATATTATGCAATATATTAAAGCATGCCATAAAAAGAACTGTTACTCACCAAAGTTGATCATCTTTTTTCAAATCTGCTGCTGCACATGTTTTCAAGCAAGTGAGAGCTTTGACTGGCTTCATTTAAAAATTCCCAAATAAAAACATTAAGAGATAATATTTCTAGTTTAGGTGCCGAAGCACTATGCATTAGAGTTTAACTGGCTTTTTTGTGCTCAGCACAGAGTTTTCTGAACTCATTGCCAGGACGTTTCAATGATTTAGATTGGGCATTTCTAACTACCGCCCTCCCTCCCATCTCAGCAGCTGGGAGTAGAGAAGATGTTGTTTCATAGTATAAGCCACCAAATTGTAGCCTTTTCCTGTCTTACGAAGGTTTTTTTTTTTTTTTCTTTAAAAGCGCATAACTTTCTTTAAGACTTATTCTGACTCATGCCGGCCACAGATTCACAATGTGTTACTCATAGTGTAATTGTCATACTCACAGACATCTGCAGGACTGTGTATATACACACACACACACACACACACACACACACACACAAGTAATTAAGTGAATTCTGTATGCTGGTAGTTCTCTGGACCAATTTACCTGCTGTGTGTGGTTTTGTAAGAGTGTGTGACTTTTATACGTCCAATCCTAGAGACCATTGAAGGTTTGTAGGGCTTTTAATTTAAAATAATAATCACAGACTGTAGAGCTGGTAAAAACTTGTATTTCTAAATATATGGAAAATGGAAAAGGGAGAGATTTAAATATGAAAAAGCTTTTAAGAGCATCATTTAATTTTTCTATTTGGGATGAAAGGGATTTCTGGGGTGAAGTGCTAGGATTGTAAAGATGAACATTGGGACATTGGGAAATAGTAATATTATTCTGGGTTTGTATTGTGTATTGGCAGCTAAATGAAGAATATATATTAGATTTTGAAGTTGTTATTATTCTCCGTTCTATATCAAACAGCCTTTCAAAAGAAATATGTCTTTGAAAGGAATTTTTACCCCCCCACCAAAAAAATAAATGAATTCAAATATTCAAAGCTTTAACCAGTGGACATTTAATAAATAAATAAGTCAAATCTGGGGCTAAGCAAGCATCATTATTATACATGTACAGAACTCATTCCCGTTAATTCATGAACAGGCCTAGTGTATCACAGCCTCCACCACATTTATGTTTATTTATCTTGCTGGAGTAGATGCAGGCCTTCTAACCCACGGGTCAGGATTAAAGCGAGTCCACAGGGGAATTTTCCCCCTTAACACAACGTCCGATTAACCAAGTGAGCATGCTTTACATAAAGCTCTTCAGTGCTGATAAAAGCAGAGGCAGTGAATGCAGCCAGTGTGGAGGCAGCACTCCATGAATCACAGCGCAGACAGGAATCCCAAAGCAAACAAAGTTGGGACAGAGGCTGAATTGAGACTGCAGCGCACTGCGCACACACACAGCAGAGAGGGCATTGATATGTTCCTTCTGCAATGCATTTGCAGTCAGGCGTTTAGGTGTGCACTGCATCCTTAATAATTTATCCCGACACCAGTAAAGCCATTTGTAAACAGAAAACTGCTGAAAATATGGAAACTCTGGCCATTCACATTCACCTTATCAGGATTATGACCTTTACACATTTGTAACAAATTTGTGTTTGGAGTGAAATTAAATGGAATTTATGTTTTCTTTCTTTAGTCCCTTGTTTTATTTTAATCTTTGGATGCTGTTTAACTACACTTTTTTAAGAAAGGACTCTGTCATTTTTATTTTGAAATCCAAGAATTTTTGCCTAATTCGTGGGAATAAAAATACATAAAGAAATATAACATAGCATTACCTCCCTAAATAAACAAATTCTTTGTTCAAGAGAAATTCCCTGACTCCGAAATAACATGTGATTTTATATCGTTCTTGGGGAGAGTGCCAAGTCTGTTTGTGAAAGGGCTCCCTTGATTATTACACCCAGTCAAGCGAAATTGCGTGCGTCCAGTAGGAATTTAAAACGATCGCTAGACTCTGCACACTATTCTACAAGACTGCAGTGTCCTTGTTCAAAACAACAGGACTGGAAGTCATATTCCCACAGAATCCATTTTTGTACATCTTAAATTATGGATGAACGTAAAGGGTTAGGATACAAGCTGCATATAAGTCAGAAAAGTGACATGGGAAGAATTCGGACTATTTGGTTTTTTTTTACTAATATTTATTAATGCACATTTGCATATTTTCCTAGAAAGGTTAATTATAATTCAAAATTTCTATTAATTACAGAATCTTGTGGACAATGTAAAACTTAAGCAAATGTATCTGGTTATCATGTAGTCTTTCGCATACTTTATTACATAAAATATATAAACTCCAATTAATTCTCTACCACCTCCAACTGAATATAATAATAATAATAATCATCATCATCATCATCATCATCATCATCATCATCATTGGATTACATGGAAAGAGACATATAAACCCATTGCTGGCAGTATTGATTACATTTCTAGAAAAATACTAAAATGGTTACATTGTGTTACTGATCTTTCCTCAGGCCTGGCTTTGCCTCACAATTTGTCAATTTAAATTAAGCTTGTGTCTCCCTCTGCTGGTAGAAATCTTTAATTCAAGATTCAATGTCAGATTTATTCTCTATAATGTCAACTGCAGGAATAAATGCTTTCATAAACTGATAGATATGTATGTCTGTATATTGGTATAAAAGCAGCTGCTTGAAAGAAACATAATCTGCAATCAGTCACAAAAGCTAGCCTATCATTATTTTGTAGTCTTCATGTATAAAACGATCTGCCATAATCAATACTTTATAACAAACACTACTTAGAACAGTTGATTTGCATACATTTTAGCTTTATTCTTTCTCAATTTCTTAGAAGAAAATCTATAATTTGATAGAGTTTATGTAAAACCAATACAAAATACATTTGATTTCTTATTGTTATATTCAAGTTTCACGTTTGATGCCATCTGTTTGCACTTCTGGGTTCTGTGTAGATGTCATATTTGCCATTGGATCCAGTCTGTCAGTGATTGTCTGCCCTTCTTCACCAGGGTTTGCAGTGACAAAAAGCCAGTGATTAGCATCCCGCTCTGCCTTATGGGAATCCAGATAGGTTTGAGATGTGACTTCATATTCTTTTCCAAAAGGGGTCCTATGCAGAAAAGAAGTACTGTTGTTTAATGTATTGCAATTGAAAAGCACTGCTCAGTAAAATATTAATGGCTGGGAACAGGATCCGAATATATAATGTTGTGGCTGTCTCTGGGCAATGGACTGTAGAGGCTGCCGGGGTAAACAGTCAACAGTCAACATCAATTTGGAGGAAAGCATTAAATCAATTAGTATAGAACATACAAGATCAGTGACTAAACAAGAGCTTATTGATAAAGCATACAGTACTGTGCAAAATTTTTAGGGAGGTGTGAAAAAATGCTGTAAAGTAAGAATGCTTTCAAAAATAGACATGTTAATTGATTATATTTATCAATTAACTAAATGCAAAGTGAGTGAACAGAAGACAAATCTACATCAAATCCATATTTGGTGTGACCACCCTTTGCCTTCAAAACAGCATCAATTCTTCTAGGTACACTTGCACAGAGTTTATGAATTAACTCAGCAGGTAGGTCGGCCCAAACATCTTGGAGAATTAACCACAGTTCTTCTGTGGATTTAGGCAGCCTCAGTTGCTTCTCTCTTCATGTAATCCCAGACAGACTCAATGTTGAGATCAGGGCTCTGTGGGGGCCATACCATCACTTCCAGGACTCCTTGTTCTTCTTTACACTGAAGATAGTTCTTAATGACTTCGCTTTATGTTGAGGTCATTGTCCTGCTGCAGAATAAATTTGGGGCCAATCAGATGCTTCCCTGATGGTATTGCATGATGGATAAGTCCTGTGTTTTCGTGCATAGTTGAGTCGCTTGGCCACGTCGGATGTATGGCTTTTTGGCCGCAAGTCTTCCATGAAGGCACTTCTGACCAGACTTCTCCGGACAGTAGATGGGTGTACCAGGGTCCCACTGTTTTCTGCCAGTTCTGAGCTGATGGCCCTGCTGGACATCTTCTGATTGTGAAGGGAAGTAAGCATGATGTGTCTCATCTGCTGCAGTAAGTTTCCTTGGCCGACCACTGCGTCTACAGTCCTCAATGTTGCCTGTTTGTTTGTGCTTCTTCAAATGAGTCTTGACAGCACATCTGGAAACCCCGGTCTGCCTTGAAATTTCTGCCTGGGAGAGACCTTGCTGATGCAGTATAACTAACTCGTGTCTTGTTGCTGTGCTCAGTCTTGCCATGGCGTATGACGTTTGACAGTAAACTCTTCAGCAGCCTCACCTTGTTAGCTGAGTTTGGCTGTTCCTCACCCAGTTTCATTCCTCCTACGCAGCTGTTTCTGTTTCAGTTAATGATTGTATTTCAACTGACTTATTGAATTGATGATCATTAGCACCTGTTTGGTATAATTTTTTAATCATACACCTGACTATATGCCTACAAAATCCCTGACTTTGTGCAAGTGTGCCTAGAAGAATTGATGCAAAGTGTGGTCACACCAAATATTGATTTGATGTAGATTTTTCTTCTGTTCACTCACTTTGCATTTAGTTAATTGATAAATATAATCTATTAGCATGTCTGTTTTTGAAAGCATTCTTACTTTACAGCATTTTTTCACAACTGCCTAAAACTTTTGCACAGTTCTATACATGAGTGGATTTATCCGCACAAAATTATTAACACTGATCTACCAGCTTGAAAGAAAAAATAGAAAACCACATACAATATAAACTTACCATAGAATGTAATTTCCAAGGGCAGCTAAGCACTGATTTGTTTTGCTGTGACTGATAAGCACTTTTGTATTTGCCTGTAAAGTAACAGAAAGATACATTATGGTGATGGGTTAGGATTCTAATCTTTAGTATTTTTATTTGTTTCTAAACTGAACAGCCTTATTACTTGCCATGAGAATGATTTTTAGTTTTTGACCCAGTCTGCCAATTACAAATGACCTGTACCCACATGTTTTGATTTCTACTTAATAGAAAGTGGAAAGTAAAATCATCTTTAAATTGGGTAAACGTTTGTAATTTGAGATTCACTGCCTGCAACATCATGCCTTGATGATCAATCTGTATATTTCCAAGTTATATATATATAATCATAGTGAAAAACTCTACAGTGTGTCAAACGTATATTGGTTTTCATTTGTAGCAAAATTGCACCATTACAAAAAGTACTGGAAAGGTCTGGGTTGTGACATTTTAAACTTAGAATACTGTGATGCAGATCTGCAGGTAACATGAGGATCTGAGGAAAGCCGAAAATGATACAAAACTTACTGGTACTGGGAGACCTTCATTCTCAAGCCGCTCCTGAGGGTCAAGATACATCACCTGCCACCATGTCAGGAATGACAGCTCATCAGCCAGGCTCACTTCCTGTAGTCTGGATTTCTTGGCACACTTTTGGAAGGTTTTATGATCGCTCATCAGATATAACTATACAGGTGGAGAGAGGGAGAGAGACTACCCATTGCTATTTTGAATACAATCAAAAATTACATTCTGGCACTGTAAATAAATACGATTTGTATGTTAAATACCCAAAACACAATACTACATTTTGGTGTAATTATATTAGATATAGATATTTAAATCTTAAAATTTGAATGAAAAGAAATAAATATAACTCACCGCCCCCGCAAAGCCTTTTGTGCTTCTGAGACAAAAACACTGATAGTATTTCAGGGGCTCGCCCACTTTGCTCCCATCAACACTGGTGAATTGTGAAAAAAAAATAGATAGAGTATTATTGTAGCACTAAAACATATATAGTATAATTATGATTGTGCTTCTTACCTTGTGATGACAAAGGCATTTCGTCCGCAAGGTGCCAGGTGCCTGCTGGCACTCACTTCGCACGGCCCCTCTATTGAAGAACAGGTGCCAACCTTGCTTTCATCTGCATTGATACTCAGGGAGGCGGGGTCCCGAGGAGGGTCCAGGCTGTGGAGACTGTCAGTCTGAGACCCGGGGTTCACCAGCATCACCACATCCCCAAAGTGGACCAAACCATCTGTTGTCACTGACAGATCAATCTGGCCGGGGAAAACAAGAACTGTGAATTATTACCAAGATCTAACAATCAGACTGAGAAAATAAAGTTTGTTTCACATGCATCGTGTGTGGCATGTTTAGTCCAACGCACAAAAAATATAGTTTATCTACCAGTACAGTAGATTATTAATGATTTACAAGAATCGCCTGTATTATCACAATGCACGCTGTTTCAAAATGTATAAAGGTCTTGTCGGGATGATATTACTCCGACAACAATGACTGCTAAAATAATAATAATAATAATAATAATAATAATAATAATAATACAATGTTACCTTTTTCAGAATGTTCTGCTTGAGGAAACCGGTTTTCTGGACAATCAGTTCCCCCTTTTCCTTCTTGTCCAAGAAATCCTTAAGAGTGTCCTGTGAGAAAATACAATAAAAAACAGAAGCAGCTACGGAGAGGTCTGAAATATTATTACACATGTGGACACACGAAGATATAAACAAACAAACCAACAAAACCACATGTACGCTAAGTTTAGCAAGCTTCATTTGTATGCATTCCTCCTACCTCTTGGAGAGTAATATCTTCATTCCAGTTTCCAATCCTCACGTTTGCGGTGTAAGTCCTAATGCTCATTTTAGAAGTTGAAATGCTGTGAATGTAATTGTATGGTTAGTAATTTATGTTACATTGGCTACTGATGCTACAAAGCAGCGTCTTTCAACAGGGAGATGTGTGTATGCGTGTCCTTGGTAACGACGTTGACGCATGTAACAGGCGATCATGTGTCTCTGAGCGAGGATCTGAACATTGTGCACATATATATACATAGAGTTGTAGACTTTCTATGTTAAGGACTTGCTGGTTGCATTTTCAAGCATTATTTTGTACCTTTAGTTATAGAATCAATGTGAACATTCTAATTACATTCTTTAATTAGATATATATATATATATATATATATATATATATATATATATATATATATATATATATATATTTAATGAATGAATAATGTAAAGAATACTTCCCCTGCAGCTGTGTACCTAAATGGAACATGAAATAAATAAAGATGGGATTCCATTAAACTTAAAGACAGACTGAGCACAGAGTCAATAATGTGTTATGTTTACGTCTCTATAGCTTATTTCTTCCTACTAGATGCAGTTTCCCCATTGGCCACTAGAGGACAACCTTATCACTGTAAAGTTAATGGTAAAGCGTTCTTGCGGTGCTTCTAAAATAAAAACGTATAAAGATCAAATTGTCACGTTTGGATACAAAATCCATTGTTGTAGTAACTGAAAGCATTCACTCAGAGGAGAATATTTTTATTCTTTATACTTTTATTTTAGGTGCACTACTTCTGTAGCAGGGTAACCCAACCTCATTTTGTCTACATTAGGTTACTAACTTTGAGATAATGTTGGAAATATAGGTGTGATAAGGCTGTCTGCACCAATAAATAAATAAATACATGGAAAATATGCAAATAATAATATATTACAACGGACTGATATTTGCATTCCTAATAGCAAACAGATGCCCCCCATTTGGTAGATGTGCAGTGCTTTAGCTCCAGGCAGTAGCAAAGAATGCATTTCAATTACAAATCCATTGTAGATGTCTATAAGCTTGCCATGTTCATATGTGAACATACCAGATGTTAAAAATAGCTTTGTATCAGTTTGTGATGCAGGATAATATTTTTCTTTTTTTGGATTGCTAATTCTGTAGTCTCATCCCTGTCTGAAACTAAGTTCATAAACTTTCACCTGTCTGCAAGTCTGCACTACCCTCTGCTGCCATGAAGGCATTACTGCAGTCATTACTACAGAAAAGTCCTGTGTGTGTGCATAAGAAAATTGTCAAGTTGTGTTACAATTAAAATGTAATCCAAAATAACAATCTATGATTCACAGTAGTTCAGTACACATAGACACAAAGGGAGATTAATTGATACTTTTCCTTACCAAGCCAATTCACACATTGAAAACAACAGTTGCTGCCATAGTGGGAAGGCTCTGTAGGCAGACTATATCTTCAGTGTGGTGCGCACCTAAACCGGCAGCATTTCAATGTGAACTATTCTTGCTGTGCTCCCTGTCTGAGTAGGGTGGCTGGAAAGTGAGGGATGTGCTCTGTGTGTGGAGGAGCCTTGACCTGTTACACGATGCAGAAAGGTGAAGGTGACTGTGCTCCACTGGTGTGTTGCCACTGTGAGCATGCTCAGATGAAGCAGGATGCTGGGTAGACTGCTGCTTCGTTCTGTCTGTTAAGGAAATGAGCCACACCTCTGCGAAAATAGGCAAAACATCCTCAGTAAACAGGCAACGGGGCAGAGCTGTTCAGCACCACTGCCCTGTGAAGGACCTGGTTCTAGGCAGTGCTCAAATGCATCTGGGCCCTCCCACTTTCACTGCTGTTTACAAGCTGGTATTATTTTTAAACAATAACACGCTCCCGTCTAATTCCCACCCATACCAGAGAGCACGCCTAGTCGAGCAATCTGTTCTCAGTCCCTCTCACCACTGCAGACAGCTTTTTCCTTTACGCAGTCCAGTGGGGTGAAGCTCAGTGCTCCAGAAGTGGTATATGATTGTCTTCTGTTTCATGGTTGTTCATTGTTTGTGTTTGTTAATATGAAATGGACTGACATTCTGAAGTTGTGCCAGTGGCATTGTGTCTGAAAATATAATTCTTTCTTGTACATTCAGTGCTATTCATTGTCCATTCAGAAGTCAATTGCTTTGGAGACGAAAGGAAGTCCACCAAACTAATTTTTTCCATTAGATGTCTTACTTCCAAAGAACACCTTGACCTTCTCTGAACTTAGTGAAAATATAGAAATAATATACACGGGATTTCATTTACTGCTAAGAGTCAAGGATAAGACTGCTACTTCACTGGGGCATTTAGTATGTTTTTACGTTTTTAATAATCATCCAGAGGGAAATCCAGGAGACCTGTAGAACAATGTGTTGTTCCTAATGACTAAAGAGTCTTACACTCAATCATGTAAATAGTTTCACACTAATAAAGAGATTGATCTGCCTTGGCCAATCTGTATTATTAATTATATGTGGCATCAGAGATCTTAGGCCTAAATTGTTTTTTTATTTTTTTATTTTATTTAATCAACTCAGCACGCACTGTTTAAAACTGAACAGAGCCTCACAGAGACATGGTTTCTAAACAATGACCATGTAACTATGAAATCTCACATTGTAAACAGCATGTCCTGGAATTCTAAACCCATAATGCCTGTTCTGGGCACAGCACAGGAGAAGTGACTATACTTAACACACATAATGTGTTATTGTTTGGCTTCATAAGGGTATGCTTTGTCTCAGTGTATTGTTTTGGTTAGAATTCCTAACAAGGCTTCATTATGTGTTACATAGTGTATGTGTATATGTATATACATATATACATACATATATATATATATATATAAAAGAGGCCTCCAACATAACTGAAGAAGATGACATCACAGAAAGAGAATGTTCCCAGAGAAGAATAAGTAACTGCTGTTTCATATTATTCTTCAAAGGGACGGTACAGTATATGGAATGTACACAACACATTTGGTGCCAAAATTTCAGGCTGATTTAAGACTAAGTGTTCCTGAGATTAGGCAGAGGGTTCAAGCTTTTCTGTCATTTTTCAACACTAAACTCAGAATCAGATTTGTACTTGTCACTTCCATAAAGGTGTCAGTACTTCTACAAAGCTGAATAAGAAAATGATAAGTGAAAATTATTTTGCAGTCTACATCAATTGGTCTGAATTTTCTAAAACTATTTCTTGGCACATATGTTTCAGACTGTTGATTCTTAATTAATATAACTTTATAGTCGGGGTGATTTGTTATTGTTATTTATTTACTTTAATTTATTTTATAATCAGTAGGGTATCATTAAAATGGTATGATTAATCATGTAAACAGTACCAAATCCTTTAATGTTATGCTACAGAAAGGGTATATTATTATACATTTTTAGAGTAGCAGGTTTCATCCCATAATTAATATTGTTTCAGGTGAATATATTTCTTTAGATACAAAAATATCACATGCACAGAAACATTTGGATACTAGGCATTTGGAGTTAGTAAAATGGTTGGAGTGAAAGGTGAATTAGTCAATTAGTGAGCTATCAAAGTGGCAGAACAACATGTGTTAAAATGTAGTCCTGGTAGGCAACTTATAAAATGGTCTCTGTGATGTAAGAAACTTTTTGTTGATTATTGAAATTGTCATTTATGTATGTAGTTAGGTCCATAAATATTTGGCCAAGGACACGACACAATTGTTATCATTTTGGCGCTGTACATCACCACAATGGATTTGAAAGGAAACAATGTGTTTCATCTTAACTTGAGTGTAGTTACATCCAAATTGGGTGAACGGTGTAGGAATTACACCCATTTTTAGATGTGGTTCCCCCAAATTTAGGGGCTCAAAAGTATTTAGACAAACTAACATAATCATGAATTAAATTGTGAGTTTCAATACTTGGTTGCAAATCCTTTGCAGTCAATTACTGCCTGAAGTCTGGAACCCATAGACATCACCAGATGCTGGGTTTCTTCCCTGGTGATGCTCTGCCAGGCCTGCACTGCAGCTGACTTTAGTTCCTGCTTGTTCCTGGGGCGTTTTGCCTTCAGTTTTGCCTTAGAAATCAAAACAAACCAAGGGGAGAGATAGCAATAACATAAGGTGTGGCCAAATCAACTTTGGTTCATTTTTAAAAAGAAAGAACGCACTTGTGAGCTCAGGAACACCAAAAGGCGCGGAAGACCATGGAAAACAACTGTGGTGAATGACAGAAGAATTCTTTCTCTGGTGAAGAAAAACCCCTTCACAACAGCTGGCAAGATCAAGAACACCCTCCAGGAGGTAGGCGTATCTGTGTCAAAGTCAACAATCAAGAGAAGACTTCACCAGAGTAAATACAGAGGGTTTACCATAAGATGGAAACAGGAAACAGGAAGACCAGATTAGAGTTTGCCAAAAACATCTAAAGAACCCTGTACAGTTCTACATCCTATGGACAGATGAGCGAAAGATCAACTTGTACCAGAATGATGGGCAGAGAAGCGTATGGAGAAGGGAAGGACCTGCTCATGATCTGAATCATACCACCTCATCTGTGAAGCATGTTATGGCATGGGCATGTAGGGCTGCCAAGGGAACTGTTTCCCTTGTATTTATTGATGATGTAACTGCTGACAAAAGCAGCAGGATAAATTCTGAAGTGTTTAGGGCGATATTATCTGCTCAGATTCAGCTAAATGCTTCACAGTGCAGATGGACAATGACCCGAAGCATACTGTGAAAGCATCCTAAGACTTTTTTAAGGCGAAGAACTGGAATGTTCTGCAATGTCCAAGTCAACCTGAACTGAATCCAATTGAGCAGCATTTCACTTGCTGAAGACAAAACTGAAGGCAAAATGCCCCAAGAACAAGCAGGAACTAAAGACAGCTGCAGTACAGACCTGGCAGAGCATCACCAGGGAAGAAACCCAGCATCTGGTGATGTCTATGGGTTCCAGACTTCAGGTAGTCATTGTCTACAAAGGATTAGCAACCAAGTATTGAAACTCACAATTCATGATTATGTAAGTTTGTCCAAATACTTTTGAACGCCTAAAATTGGGAGGACCACATAAAAATGGGTGTAATTCCTACACTATTCAGCCAATTTGGATGTAACTACCCTCAAATCACCCGATCCTCACAATTCTACATGCATCGAAGCACCTAGTAGAAGAACATTTTATGCAATCGAGGCAAGTGGGGATGCCCCTGTAGCTCCCGGAGACAAAGGCATATGCATTGATCCTTCACGATATAGTCCCCCATTGTAGTCTATGGAACAACTACCGCAGTTCCCCACCAGTGGCATAAAAACGCTGCTTTATCCTATAGCTTTCCCGGCCCCCCAGAAGCTGGCATTCACTTGCTTCAGCCTTAAATCTTGCAGCTTACAGGTGCTGCACACGGCATGCTTTAGCCCACCGGCTCTGCACCCACAGAAGCCGCTCTTCACTTGCTTTATCCTTATTCTCTCAGTTCCGTATACAGCGCTGCATTTGTCGCCTTTCATTTGATGCCATGCAGACGCAAAATGATAGGCTACCTTTTAAACGTGATGTCTTGAAGGATTTATACATGTGTGTATTTATTTCTGTATGTATATGTAGTGTATTTAAGACATTGTAATAGAATGAGGACAGGTTCATGTGCTCTGTATGGAAACTAGGTACCGCCTCCAGAAGCCGCAATACACCTGCATCAGCCTTATTCCTCTCAGCTCCCAGGGGCCACACACTGCATGTTTTAACCCTGCAGCTCGGCGCCTCCAGAAGCCCATATTGCTTTAGCCTCACTGGTCTCAGTTTTGTCTCTTACAGACCCCATTTTATGTGATCCTATTGAAGGGAAACATTGATAGTCTACATTTTAAACGTGTTGTGTTTTGAAGGTGCCTTTATGTATCATATATGTGTATATATTTATTTTAATAACCAAGACCACGCTGTGCAGAGACTCAAACAGGGGGGGTTAGACTACAGGGCTGTGGATGAATTGTCGGGCGGATCAGCAGCGGCTAGTAACGGCCCTGCCCTCCCCTCTGTACGTCCCTGTTTTCCATCCAAATTCTACCATCGATGCCCTATTGTGTCTTTTGAGAGGATGTCAGTAATACTGTAATCATGCCAGACCAATATTCTCACTGACTGACGCGACAGGCATTGTTTCCATGACAGCAGCCTGGGTTTTGGGTCGGAACCAGAACAGCCTTGCGCTTTGATTGGGCTGCATCTGTCTTCTTAGCTTCAGTCTTCAAAAAAAGAATATATATATGTGTGTGTGTGTCTGTGTGTATATATATATATATATATAAAACCAACTTCATTGTGATTGTTCTGCAAAATCCAAGACAATACTAAAATCATACAATATTACCTGTAATTGGATTTGCCTATGAAATAAACTTACTACCTGAAAGCAGTAAGTAATTACCTTCATTTTAATATAGAGTGGTGAAACAACACATGTTCAGTCATACAGACACTTTTGTGAAGTTACATTGTACTTTCTTTTCATAAAGCCATATATATGGTGGCAATGTGCCCCCCTCAGGATTAGGAGAGTTTGTAAGATGAAATGACTTACTGTAGGTTGTATTACCTTACAAATGTGTTTGATCTTATATGTCATATAAAAAGAGGCATACAATTAGTGAGCTTTATTTAATTCACATAGCAAGACTGCATCTGAAAGACTACAGCCCCCACAATGCCTTGCTTTCTCTCCTCTATAAGTTTTGCTGAGCTGTGTTGCTCCAATTATGTATGGGAGCTGTAGTTCTTGAACCAAATTCAGACAGAAACATACACACACAGTACAACGATTAACATCACCATCATCAGAGGGGAGGGGGCGAATTGTCCATGACAGTGGTGTTGGGGGGGTGGACGAATCAGCAGCAGCTTTACAACGGACTCTGGAAGGGGCACAATCGCAACAAGGGCGTATATATATATATATATATATATATATATATATATATATATATATATATACACTCACCTAAAGGATTATTAGGAACACCTGTTCAATTTCTCATTAATGCAATTATCTAACCAACCAATCACATGGCAGTTGCTTCAATGCATTTAGGGGTGTGGTCCTGGTCAAGACAATCTCCTGAACTCCAAACTGAATGGGAAAGAAAGGTGATTTAAGCAATTTTGAGCGTGGCATGGTTGTTGGTGCCAGACGGGCCGGTCTGAGTATTTCACAATCTGCTCAGTTACTGGGATTTTCATGCACAACCATTTCTAGGGTTTACAAAGAATGGTGTGAAAAGGGAAAAACATCCAGTATGCGGCAGTCCTGTGGGCGAAAATGCCTTGTTGATGCTAGAGGTCAGAGGAGAATGGGCCGACTGATTCAAGCTGATAGAAGAGCAACTTTGACTGAAATAACCACTCGTTACAACCGAGGTATGCAGCAAAGCATTTGTGAAGCCACAACACGTACAACCTTGAGGCGGATGGGCTACAACAGCAGAAGACCCCACCGGGTACCACTCATCTCCACTACACATAGGAAAAAGAGGCTACAATTTGCACAAGCTCACCAAAATTGGACAGTTGAAGACTGGAAAAATGTTGCCTGGTCTGATGAGTCTCGATTTCTGTTGAGACATTCAGATGGTAGAGTCAGAATTTGGCGTAAACAGAATGAGAACATGGATCCATCATGCCTTGTTACCACTGTGCAGGCTGGTGGTGGTGGTGTAATGGTGTGGGGGATGTTTTCTTGGCACACTTTAGGCCCCTTAGTGCCAATTGGGCATCGTTTAAATGCCACGGCCTACCTGAGCATTGTTTCTGACCATGTCCATCCCTTTATGACCACCATGTACCCATCCTCTGATGGCTACTTCCAGCAGGATAATGCACCATGTCACAAAGGTCGAATCATTTCAAATTGGTTTCTTGAACATGACAATGAGTTCACTGTACTAAACTGGCCCCCACAGTCACCAGATCTCAACCCAATAGAGCATCTTTGGGATGTGGTGGAACGGGAGCTTCATGCCCTGGATGTGCATCCCACAAATCTCCATCAACTGCAAGATGCTATCCTATCAATATGGGCCAACATTTCTAAAGAATGCTTTCAGCACCTTGTTGAATCAATGCCACGTAGAATTAAGGCAGAGCACATGAACCTGTCCTCATTATATTACAATGTCTTAAACACACTACATATACATACAGAAATAAATACACACATGTATAAATCCTTCAAGACATCACGTTTGAAAGGTAGCCTATCATTTTGCGTCTGCATGGCATCAAATGAAAGGTGACAAATGCAGCACTGTATACGGAACTGAGAGAATAAGGATAAAGCAAGTGAAGAGCGGCTTCTGTGGGTGCAGAGCCGGTGGGCTAAAGCATGCCGTGTGCAGCACCTGGGAGCTGCGAGATGTGCTGAACATTTGCTTTTTCCCTTGTAACACTGTCTGGCATTTTTAACCAGAAACAAATGACCTCCACAGAATATTCACATTGTTGTGCTCAATGAAGCCATATACAGTTGGCATGAGCTGTGTTCCCTAGAGAGTACAGTGTGCGCAGGCAAGGGAACACGACACCCTTACTGTCGAGGGCCTGATAGCAGAAGTCATTCACGTGTGCTGCGGTTAAGTGAATGAACCTGTTAGACATATGCAGCACATTAGACAGTGCTGTCTGAGATACCGGTGTTGCTGGGAATCACTTTGTTCCCACAGTTAATTAGATGATGGTATTAAACGAAGTGCAATCCTGGGAATTTCTTTATTGTCAGGCTGCAGATGGTGGGCTTTTTTAATGCTGTTTATTTAAAACAGTAGGTCCAAAGGTGGAGAGAAATATAGCAATGATCCATCTTGTCCAAGCCCTAATTAGTCTTAGATACAATAAAGGCTAGGTGGGGTTGCTCTGAGCGCAGTTTGTCCTGAGACCGGGGCAATGGGAAGGGTGGGAACACGCTCTGCTCTGCAATTCCTCTGAGGGTCCTGTCAAAACACCCTGACCCCGGTGATTGTGGCTCGCAGGCTCGTGCAGGCGGCGGGTGGAGCTGAACTGACACAAAGAAGCTACTGTCCGGCAAGTGCAAGTGTGTTCTTGTAAAATGAACTGTCCCTTGATACGTACAGATCTGGGTCATAGAAGCTAAAGGGTCAAATGTGTTAAGGTTCCACACCCCCACCCCACACACACACACTGTGAAAATGTGCCAAAAGGAAAAGGCAAAAATGTACAAATGTACTTGGGTAAATTCCATATTTCCATGAATATCTGCTGTGGAGTTCTAATACAGGTTGCTGTAAACACTGAAAGCAGATGTTGGGACTTATAACAACAGCAGCAAGGGACAAAAGCACCTGCAAACACTGCAGACAGCCACTGCACATAATTTATCAGGGTTTTGTCCCTAAAGAGAGTTTAAATGAGATGGGACTGAAGCATAGGCCAAAAGTGTGCAGCATGTCCTTGTTTTGTTTAGTCAGTCATTTATTTCAGTCAAAAGTAAAATGAATTATCTCTAGGCCTCTGTTGTTAAAAAAACATATTTATTTTGTGCATATCTATGAGTATCTGCATTAATCCCAGTGCTGCTGCTATGCTGTCGTTATTACTGACTCCTCCCCAGGGCAACGTACAGTTATAGTTTCCTCAAGACAGCAAGAATCGTGTTGATATTTTGAAGATCAGCTATGCTTTACTGCCCAACTTCAGAACATGATTAATCAATCAGAAGCATTGAGATGTACATATTCATTTTTTCAGTGCCGTACTATTATAATAAAGAATGCTTTTTCAGTGTTACAATGGCACCATCATGTAGCTAGCTATTAGCTCTGTGCCTTTATCAACCTTTGTCCTAAGCTCCCACATTTGTGTGTCTAGATTGTCATTCGGTGAAACGACCCTTAAGAATGTAACACAGGCCTCACGTTCAGTTATTTACGAGGGTCTATTATTAGCACAGAGACATATGTAACATATTTAACAGCTATGGAAGTATCGTGTCTCACAAGACATACATTCATCTTGGGAGAATGGATATCAAGACAGTTTGGTGTTTTGCTGTGAAGAGAACAGCTGCTATATTACCATATTGATCATGTTTTTTTAATGAGCAGCTTTCCAAGATACACCAAAAATGAATCACAGAAAGACTATTCTGTTGCAAAGGAAAGCCTTTAGGAGCAGTGCAAATGTTCAGCTTGTCAAATTAAACCTTCTGTGTGAGGCAGTGTACCAAATGCAGTGGGCAGCTCTTTCTATATTTAAACTGTCTGCTGTTTTTATACTGTTTGTCAAGGATCAGCCCCTTTTCCAATTGATAGATATAAATAGAGTGCAGCAAGCTGCCCTCACTGGATGACTCTTCGAAATGCACAGGTGATCATGACTTGAGTCTTTTTTAATGTAGTTGCAAAAGTATCTAATATTGAAAACATTTTGGAGCATATATCCCTATATACTTATTTTCTGAGCATTGAGAGCTGAATACAAGGGATATCAGTTGATTATTTTTTCTGTGTTGAGTATAATAGGAAACTACACCGCCGTAATTAGTGTATATACAATGTCACATATCTGATACAGAGTTATTAGAAATACAACCTCTCCCAAATTAATTATCAGGATGAATTACCCTCCTGGAAATCCTAGTCATCCGATCAGCCATGTTTATAAATAATGAATAAGGGATGTAATTTGCATGGTTGTTATTACAGTGTCCTTTTACATTCAGCAAAATAAAAATATATATACTTTTTTGGAGCTGACTGCAGCTTTTAAATATTGTATGTTATGCAACTTTATAAATAGTAAGACTATTTACATCACAGTTGCACTTTAAACCAAACTAAGCTCTGATGTGATATAATGTGTTTTTTTTTTAATGTCCCCAAGGAGCAATCCACCAGCCTTATCTTCACTGACTGAACGGTGAAACGTCATCGTCATCGTCAAGAACTCTTCCCACAATAAAAAAATAAGTAAATGGCTTGGCCAACGTTTGTTATCTATGTTATATTTTGTATCAGTTTAACATGTTTCCAGTAAAAGGAGACCAAATTATTTTTCTACTGAAGTTTAAAATTTTCCAGTGGGAAAATTGATATCTCAGTCACCTCAAATCCCTGCCTCTGATTAAGTCCTAACTTTGACCAACCTGCTGATCACAAATTACACACAGAGTATCAGTACTTGCATCAGATACATCAAACCTATTGAAATTAAAATAATGGATTTGTAATTTGTGATGTGGGGAATCTGTGATTTAATTTGTCTAACATTTGCATTCTCTTCCGCTACCTTGATGCTTGTGGTGACCACTGTGTGATTCACAGACTGCATTTCTGCCCTGGTCTCAAACTGCGATTGACTGGTGTTCTTTCACTTGTGGAAGAGACACGTGTTTACAGTAACAACACAACTCTGAAAAAGGATATTGGATAAGGGCTGTTTGGGGAAACTAGGCCTTTCTCCCTAAAGGAGAAAACATTACATCACAGAAGGGATGGGAACTAGAAGCTCCGAGGGATTGGGATAGGCAAATTTTCCTCCTTTAGCAGGAAATGGGCGAAACCTTGCTTGAAATTATTACTCAGACATTTTGTGCTCTGAAGGAAATGTCTCTTGATAGCACAAGCTATTAGTTTCCTGTTGTGAACTAACAGTTTGGGCATTACCAGGAATGGGCAGGAAGGGCAGATGATCCAGGGTAACTAAAAGATCCATGTTTAAACTAAAGGTTCAGTTGAAGCTTTGTGAAGTTATACTTTGTATACATTAGGTGAGTGGGTTGTTTGTTTGTGTTTGGTTTATTTTTCTGTTTCTGTTTTGGTTCTCCAAAAAATAAATGTAATTGTTTTTCAGTGATCAACAACTTGATTATTCACAAACTCTAATTAAAATCTGTAGGTTGGGTTTATATGATAGAGGGAGGGAACAAAATAGGACTTTCCTGTCAATCATTACTTATATCTTATGGCTAGATTTTGCATGCAGGGACAAAAACACGTTCTATTGATTTACACCAGTGAATATCAATTAAAATAAACCCCTGAGCGTCTTTGTCATTAATTGAGTTTTCATCCTAAATTTGCAAGTCTTATTAGGCATCAAATCCTCTGAAAGTAATTTATGCACAGAAAATCCCAGCTTGCTTTACCATATAATAGTCAGTGTTTGAAAATGGCAGACAACTCATTTAAAAAATGAAAGGAGCAGAACCTAATCAAAGAGAGGAATAAAGCTAAATAGGTAAAATTAAATAACTGATAGATTGATATGTTCAGAACAAGGAGCCATAGCATTTATAACAAAATCTGATGTATTTCAAAGCAGCTGAAATGGTATCAGCTCAGCTTTAAGCCATAGACATTATTAAGCTGACACAGATTGCTCTACAAAATCCTGTGGCAAACCACATAAAGAAGATTATGGATTTATCCATGTTATGATGTTGTTTTGAAGTTAGCTTTATTAGAAAAGGCAATCCTGTGACAGCATAAACAAAGTATTTAGAAGTGTGAAATTCCAACCGTACAAACTGTTAATTGCCCCTTTAGGCCATGAGTTACAGGTGAATGCCTTCTGGAAAGTCCAGGCCTTTCCTTTTCACTTAAGTTTGGTAATGAGATCATTTCAATGCTAACTCATGTAATGTCTTCCCAAGATAGTAATTTCAAAAAACAAAATGACTTAATTACAAAATGTATTTCAATTTTCTACACCAAGGTTAATACATGTACTGCAGGTGTTCAAATTATTATGTATGAATTTATTGCATATTCATATATGTAGGAGGAGGTCTTGCACTTTTCTGAGGATGACCTTGTGCAAATATTGCCATGACATGTGTGCAACATTACTATGGTTCCCCAAATGATTACTCCATGGTTTGTAGTACCCATTGTAGTTATTTGGGCTTTAATCTTCAGTCAGCAAATAATCTAAGCAAAGAACAACAATAGAAAATCCCTAAAACCTCATAACAGGAAACGAGACAAGAAACAAAAAACCACCAGGAAAGCAAATGACACAAGTTATTCTTTAAAATTGTTGACATTGTTCCTTAATCTATAAATACAGAACATCCCACAAGTTCCCAACACTATAATTGGAAGTTATAGTCAGAATAACAACATTTACATTAGTGACATCTAATGTATTGCTTTTTAGGTATGCCACTCATAAGATGATTTAAAAAAAGGCAATCATGCCATCCCTTGCAAATCTATTGATAGAGCAATTAAATCACACAAACCTCAAAAATGGCCAGTCCTTAAAACATTTGAGTCTTTAAGCTAAACTGATTTTGGAGACATTTAAGACACCATTAAACAAAGGGGTAACTATGATGGCAGAGAAACCTGAAATGGCATGACATGTGCAGCTTTACCCACCACAAAGCTTCACATTTACAGTAACAAAGACCAGGATACAGGCCCATCATACAATTTAGAACCTGGAAACATCAAAACATGACTACATCATCTAATTTAATTTAAGAAAGAACTAGACATGTTTTGATTTGACCAGTAACCTAGAAACAGTGGCATTGTTTTTAAAGGATCTGTCAGATGGGCTGTTGGCCTTTATAATATTGAGAAGATCCATTGTAACAGTGAGATAGGGACTGTAGACATCAAAGGGGAACAGGGGTGGACGCGGAAGCTGTGTAGGGTTTATCGGAGCCCAAGATAACAAATGGAACACATCAGTGTCTAAGGTTGGGTAGCAGCTTTGAGCCTTCTTCAAAGGCAGTATGTTAAGCATAATAAAATTGGCTTAACCTAGGTATTCTAGAAGCATGTCACAAAGCTGAGATTAAGGTACTACTATGTGAAAAAAGTTCCCTTTCCAAGAATGAGTGAGATACTGGAATTTAAGATTTACTTTTAAAGTTTGGAAAGTTGCTTGTGTTGCTAATTCAGATGATTATCTTGAACAGTTTTTTAACACTGCATGTTGCATTGCAGTATTGTATCTGAACATTTTCAGTGAACATAGAAAAATTAAAATGAATTGTAGCCCACTACTATCTTCAATGGTTAATACCAACAGAACTGATATGTAAATATGACATGAAGATTTAGTGTGTGGGTTTTTATTATTCAAATTAGACTATTGTACAGTTTCTATTGTGAGGTAAGAATATAATCACTAATCTATATATAGATATACTAAACAAGCATGAACAAACCTGACCTTTTTCATTCTGAAAAAGCTTAGCTACTCCCTATCCTCTCTTACAATACTGCAATTCATGTTTTCCTCTGCTGTGTTTATACAATAAAATAGCACAAAGTGCTATATATAAACTACAATAGCTAGTTGGTACAGTGCCTTTAAAAGCTGAAGTTTAGGGTGTGGGTTTGCTGTAATATTTCACTCAACCATCATGACATTAGTTTAGCTCTTGTTTTACTTATGTACAAGTTCATTTTCATAGTGTGATCCCCCCTAGAAACATTTGATCAAAGATGGCTACAAAAACACATTGGAGAACATCTCATGTAATTCCTTTTGTAGCTTATTCCTTTTTGTAATCAGTAATCAAGTCAGGTAGAAAACATTTAATATTCAGATTTGGGCTGAAGTATTTTTTAGTATTTATACAAACACTTGCAAAGATGACGCATCATTTTGTTCCATTGTATTATATTTGTAAAACAGATAGGAGATCAAAGTGAACTAGCTAGCAATCTAAACCCATAAATCAGGTTCATGTGGCCGACCTTCAAAGGATTTCATTTCACATGGAAGCAATACAGTAAAACACTTAATTATCCTCACCCTTTCACCAGTTTAAAGCAAATTACATGCTATACAGTAGTGCACTACTTAGTATGTGCCTAGGAACAGTTATCAGCCATAAAAGATGCTCTAATTAAATAAACCTAGTTATATATGCAATACAAAATGCTCTGTGACTATTAACGTCTGACATTGGACAGATACCTTCTTTTTCATAATTGTTCTTTATTCCTGTACTGGGCTGAGTTCCTGAGTCACAAAGACTCTCACACCTTGCTCTCATCTTTGGGAGTGCAATATCCCTGAATATATACAGATATACTACAGAGCAGAATACATCAAAAACACATTTATAAGTCAATATGTTATACATAATTTTTTTGTAATTTGCCAAATTATTGTTAAATTATGTAGGATTATAATTTTTGTACAATACACTACTGTATCACATTTGAAATATTAATTATGGTGTACTATGGAGCAGTGCTATAAATTATACAAAATGCATCACATAACTTGTACATTGATAACTTAAAATTGAACTACTGCGAATACCTGGAAGTTAGTAAGAATTTACCATATTTTGGTTCTTTCTGTCCAATTATAGTTATTGTCTTTTGACTACTTTGCCACGTACTACTAGCGTGAAATCTTTTACACACATCCTAAAGAGAACAGTCAACATAGCTTTGAAATGATGCAGTTGTGATTCATAACATCTGCAAGGGGCTAACATTCTTTTGAGAAAAAAAAAGAAAGTTAGCACAGCAAAACCCCAGTCCCGTGAAGCTGTTCTATCTCATTCATAAATACAGAATAAACAGCTTTTTGTCACTTCTAATATTAATCCAGAGTACTGGGAGATTAAACAATATATCCCATTGTCGTAAGATGACTTTTTGATCAAATACAGTTTGAAAATTCAAATCCGTTTTTTATTCCAGAAAAAGACACTTCAACTTCTGGTGAATACAACATTAAAAGCACACAGTCTGAATACAAAAAAAAAAAAAAATGTTTTTGTTCCTCTGCCCACTGTCACATGAGGACACGCATTCATCCCAGGGAAGACACATTCCCATATTTAGAGATCATTTAAAAGTGAGCTCCACGCCGTGAAAAGGCATGCAGTCAAAACAGGTAGAAACTGACACATAAGAATCATTTTGTTTTATTTCTTATGTGTCCATGAAAACCTTCGATGAGGCTTACACGATGTCATGGTTCAATGCATTAAAGATGTGTTTATCACAAAGCATGTATTATTGAATGTTTCTGTCAAGAGGATTTAAGCAATTAATATATTTGACAACATAAAAAGGTCTTATCCTTGTTTTCCCAACAGCTGAGACTCCTAAGTTTAAATTCATACTTAATTCCAATTTCACATTAACATTACAAAGACTGGTTTAAATTTAACTTGCATAGTCTCTGCTGTACTTTGATAAAAGCAGCCTTCTGACTTGTCCCTACCTATTCCATATGACAATGTGTTACATCCAAATGTTAGTTTGTTTAGAAGTGATATGTACAATACCACCACCTATACTTGCTGTTCATTTCACTGTTCATGTCCAACAACATAAAGACTGTATTAAACCTTCAGCTTTAAACCATTTAATATCCTATTCGTCTGTTGTATAATACAAACTGTAGTAGTATTCTCTATCTCTCGGCTGTAATTCCAAAAAGGGAAAAGGTACTCCATATCATCATCTGGGTATTTTGTGAAATGTGCTGTATGCATTAAACAAATAAATAAGTTATCCTCTGCAGACTAATAAGCACAGACTAAACTGACAGCAAAAAGTATGAGAAACAACATTTTAATAGTTGAAATAAATACTCCAGTACATGCATGATCAAAACACAATAAAAATACTAGTAAGTCTGGTAAATAGTGTAAAATCTCTAGTACACACTCACAGCAGCTTTTACCCTTTCACACATGGAAAACAAACATAACTGCCACTCTTCCCACTTTTACACAGCTGATTTTCTTCTATAGAACAAGATTTCATAGGTCAAAACAAGTGAAGCTACATCCATCATTTCATATGTTGTTTTCAAATGTCTGAAAACTGAGGTAAACTTTATAAAATTCATTATTTACTTACAAAGATGGGGCTAATGGTGAAAGTTAAAAGCAATTTAGTTTTTCATTTTCTTTTCTTTTTTGTGGAAGTAAAGAGGCTTCAATCACATCCAGCGCGACAAAAAGCACTCATCTTATCATTTCAAATTATGTAGTAAACTCAGACCAGCTCCCATCACCAATAGCCTTCCACATTGCTTTTGCATTCTCTTATATGGTTAAAAAGGGTAAATCCAATAAAACTCTTTGGTATATAAAATTGTGATTAGGTGGTTACGTTTAATTATTGTAAAAGGTTTTAATTCACAGAATGGGAGTTAACTGGCGGTAAAGTCCTGGGTGAAGATCTTTCCCTCAGTGCCTGAGACAGCAAGTTGCATCCATCAGAGACAGCACAGGCCGAGTTCCGTAATCGCTCCCTGTAGTCAGGCATCTTGGTGCTATTTTCTGGATGTTGGGCTATATCCCTGAGGCCTTGAGTCAGGAGAACACAAGCTGAAACGACACTCATTGCCCCACCAAGAACAGCAGTTTGCACTGCCTTCCCGTCAGGATTGATGGTGGCAGCTTTGCCCAAAAACTGAGGCTCAGTAGCAAAGCCCACCAAGGCATGTACAGACTGCACTAGAGGTCCGCTGAATAGCACACACCTGTTCCTTGTCAGTTCACTAGGAGAGGTTTTCACCTCCTTCACACAGGCCAAGAGGGCAGTTGCACTAGTACTCATGCACTTCACGCTAAGTTTGAACTGCTCCTTGCCAAACTTGTCCTTGGATTTATCACTGGCCAGTATGCATGCATCCGTCAGGGTCTTCAGGTTTTTGGAGATGTTCTGGGACACCTCGAGAAGGAGCTGGGGGGTCAGGTCTGCTAAAGGGGTGATTCTCAGAATGCTGCAGCTCTGCTCCACCTCGTGCCGGCACCGGGTCACTTTGTATCGATCCACTAGGCCAGGCAGAGCAGGCTGGGATCCCGGGGTCTCGACAGCAGCCAGGTAAGCAGCATGTGCTGAACACTCAGTCAGAGAGACCACCAGGTCCCCCATTTCTAGCAGCCTGTCCCCCACTTCTGTGAACTTGCCCATGTTGAGCTGGCTCTGGATATCATGAGTCAGGATGGACAGTTCCTTGGTCCTGGCAATGACAGTGTCCCTGCATTTCTCAAATGTCTCAGCTGCCGAAAGGCCTTCAGTACTGACGACTGGTCTCGTCTCACTGGACAACAGAAGCAAATCTGCAACCAGCTGCATCTTACTCTTGCAAGTGTCACAAATGGAGGAGAGTTTTTTCCTCTGCTGCGAGCTGCTGCTCAGAATGCTGGAAGAACCCTCGATAGTCGATTTGCCCGAGCCACTACTAGCCATAGTAGGGTGGTCAAGCTGATTCGCAGGGCTGTACAGAACAGTTTAAATAACACACTCCATCATTTTGGATTTTTAACTTAAGACATTTTTCACACACAAAAAAAGTCTTGACTTAGTTTAGAAACGCAGTTGTAACATTAAAGTGGCAAAGCAGTCTTCCTTATTTTCCTTCAGATATTTATTATATGTATTATAAAGCTAGTAAATATTCATTTTAATTATTTATAATTTTTATTTTTAAAAATGCAAAGTTTTGAAAAAATAGAGGGCACTGAGTTTTAAAGGTATATATAGTCATTTAAAATGTAGACTTGTTAGATTTTAGCTAAACTGAGTAAATATATCCAGTCCCACTATAATATTTTAGCTTCCTCACACTTTTTTGTGGAAAGGTGAGAATAGGGTATCAGCCTATTTTTGCTGCACGTCTAAATTAGTGAAATAATTTTAATTTAAATCGTAGGGCATGACACAGCCTATCTTTCTGGATAAACAAAACGATAAATGTTTACAAAATGCCAATAGGAAACAATAGTACAGAATCTTTCATTTAAAGATAGATACTGTTTTTCTTTTCAAGAAAATAAGTGTTGTAATTTGCAGATTGGCTCCAACTAAATTTCCCTTCTGTTGAGATTATCAGAAGAACACACTGTTTATCAAAACTCAGCTCAAAAACAAAAAACAAATTGTCAAATGTTATGCTGGTTAATGCCCTTTACCAAAATGTGCAACCCATGACCTTACCGCAGATGTCAACCCTAAATATTTGGATCACTATAATAGTCACAGGTTGTATTTTGTTGTATTAATCCATGAATTAACAAACCACGTCAATTTTCAGTACATTATGATGATCCAACAAAATAAAACAAAAGGACATAACAATTAAAAAGAAAAGAACAAATGAAGACTGCAGTGCCACTGGGAAGCCTTCTGTATAGGCAAAGTGCAGACTGTAGGTACTCTAAAATAAAGGTTACAAATTAGATATATGTATACACACACAGTAATTAAATATAAATATGTAAGAAAATACCAATATAAGTAGCTAAAGTCTATTGAATGGCTGTATTGACGCCAATAACAACGTGTCCTTTCGTCTACTTTGAATCTAGCAGATTGTCATTTAAGAGACCTGCTTGCACAAGAGCAGCAGGGTGTCTTTGCACCGTGCAGAAGGATCTGATCGAGCCCAGTCTGGCCGCCCTACAGTGCCTGGGAGGCGCCTGCATGCCTCGGACAATGCGACCACCACCAGAGCAGTTCCGACTGACCTCACCGGGATCGCCGGGCTTGTCCTGCACCATCATGCCATTAATCTGCCAAAATAAAAGCCTCCAATAAGAGAGCCAGCGAGCCCACTGCGGCGGTCCCTTTCTCGGCTTTTAATCTTTTCTTTTTCATACAAAACCCAGTGATGTAAACTAGTTCTGTCTGCAGGTCCAGTCCCCTATGCATGTCTATTGTCCAAACGCCCTCCTTAGGAAAAAGCGGAGCATGATTTACTCCTCGTCCGGCGTTGGCTTTCGGTTTTGATGTCCATTTCAGAGGCGTCTTCCACTCGAAACATGGCCTGTTCTGGACTCCACCCCGCAACTTTTCCCACTCGTGTTTGACTTGCAAACTCCCTCTCGGAGAACTGGTCGTGATTGGGAATTGGAAGTGGGTTTCCAGGCTCCCGCTACATCTCCTGCACTATCAGGAAGCACAGGAGGGTGTGGCCGCACTTGGGGCTGCTGCTAGATTGTAACCCAGCCAGGCAACTGTAACTCACCCAAATACGGCAACTTTCAGATGGCTTGCAATCCCACTGATCGCGGTGAAATGAACGAATAGCACCATAAACGTGTATTTTGTTTACGTGTGGGCGCAGTTCGCAGTTTGTTGGCCTTGGTGTTTATATTGTCCGCATTTCAAGGCACAGTGATCTCTCTGCCACAAGCCATCCCTTTCCGAGGCCCCGACGTGGGTGCATCCGACTACCGGCGTGGGGACAAAGTTACAGTCTTCCTCCTAATGAAGTCGCCTTCCCCAGCAGGACCGATCGCCCCGCTTCCATCCTCTTTACTGGCTCTTCTGATCCCTTTTGGCTTTTTTTTAAATCGACAAGTTACCTATGAATCATGCCGCTGACGTTTAAAAAAAGCACTTTCTGCACATACTGTCACTGAAACACAGCTTTGCGATCTTAGTAAGCAGTGCCTTTGCTGTAACCCCAGTTAAACCAAAAAAAAAGATGTTGTTGTGCGTTGACGCCTTAGTCCAAAAAAAAAAAAAAATGCTACTGTACTGTGATTATGCTTCATATACTAATAGTATTATGTTTCTGTTCTTCTTTAAAAATGCAGATACTAAGACACTAAAGGTATTAATAGCATTCTTATCTTATTTAGATAATTGTTCATTCATTCATTTGTATTAGTTTCTTTGTAGGCAATTGTATCTTCATATTTTATGTTATTACTTTGAAGATTATATTTCGAAACCATTGTATACAATCAACATTTTAAAGTGTATGGAAGGAAAACTGAAACACTGAAAACTATAGTAATAGTAATATAGTAATACAGCAGCAACAAAAACAATATAATTATTATTAATAATAATAATAATAATAATAATACAAATAAATGCGTATTGCACATTTTATTGCGACAGAACTATGTACATTTGCTATGGGGGTTAATGTAGGGAAAGTACAAAATAATTACTCCCTACCACACGTACTTTTTTCATGACTAATCTATAAAACGCATGAAAGCACTGGGCGGTGTAATTCGACTCTCTGCTGTCCTTGATATTATGACGTCGCTGGTCGAGTTCGCTCTAACACAGCCTTAAAAGAACGCTGGGGATGTGAACTGACCAATCCCGGGGCCGGGGGAGGGCTTTTCCTTTATCGATACGCCTTCTGTGGGCGTGTGTGAGAAGTGTGAGAGTTTTCTGTTAAACTGGGATGGTTGAATGGGGTTCGTCATTCTTTCAGTGGTTGAAAAGTGAAAGAAAAAAAAACAGTACGTTAGACCATTACCATGTGTGAACTTTGGACCACGTAATGTTATGCCATTACGTTTTTCTTGTTATCATTTAAATCCTGTGCATAACTAAAAGAACCAACCAGTTCGAATTATCAATTTGATTTATACTTTTGTACATTTGTATACAAATCATCTGCCTTTTTATCAATCTACTGCTGGATGAAGGCCTCCCCAACATGTTTCCATTTCGTTCAATATACATACAGTACTGTGCAAAAGTTTTAGGGAGGTGTGAAAAAATGCTGTAAAGTAAGAATGCTTTCAAAAATAGACATGTTAATAGATTATATTTATCAATTAACTAAATGCAAAGTGAGTGAACAGAAGAAAAATCTAAATCAAATCCATATTTGGTGTGTCCACCCTTTGCCTTCAAAACAGCATCAATTCTTCTAGGTACACTTGCACATAATTATAGTCAGGTGTATCATTAAACAGTTATATCAAACAGGTGCTAATGATATCAATTCAATATGTAGGTTGAAACTGAAACAGAATCAGCTGTGTAGGAGGAATGAAACTGGGTGAGGAACAGCCAAACTCAGCTAACAAGGTGAGGTTGAGGAAGACAGTTTACTGTCAAAAGTCATACACCATGGCAAGACTGAGCACAGCAACAAGACACGAGTTAGTTAAGTGTACCTAGACTAATTGATGCTGTTTTGAAGGCAAAGGGTGGTCACACCAAATATTGATTTGATGTAGATTTTTCTTCTGTTCACTCACTTTGCATTTTGTTAATTGATAAATATAATCTATTAACATGTCTATTTTTGAAAGCATTCTTACTTTACAGCATTTTTTTCCACACCTGCCTAAAACATTTGCACAGTACTGTGTGTGTGTGTGTATAATTTTTCAGCAGTCTGTTTTTTATGCTAAACTTCATACATTTGTAAGATGTGAAGCAGTGTTAGTATAATAATGGGATACAGGTTAAAACTGTTCTGTATATTTATAAATTAAGTGTCACTGTATTTAAACCACTGTAGGTCAGACAATTTTCACTAGTTCTCACTCAGCAGTCTGATACAATTTCCTCCCAAATAACACCAGTCTAACTTGTATGCAAATAAACAACTCCTAGGCCCATCTACTTTTGTAACATACAGTTAGTCTAAAGAGTTGCAGCTCAAATAATTTTTAGTTGCATTAATTTCCAAAACCTTTCATAACTACCAAGTACCATATATATTTCCACCTACACCCCATATCTCTGGATGTATTCATCAATCTCTTATCCAATTGATTTCCATAATAAATGGCTTGCTAATGCATTTGTTTTTGAGTTGCATAAACATTTTGTTAAAGCATAATGTACTTGTTGACCTTGAACTTTATCTTGTTAAATAGATGAGCAGCCCATATAGAATAACTATTGTCAATTAATGTAATGATTAGAAGTGGAATTGTAAACACCTATGAAGGTTAGTTTCGTAGCTGCTTTACACATGTAACCCATAAACTTAAAAGTGTGTCAAGTCTTTAGCCTCAGACATTACTTCTTTGAAAATGCTGTCTGAATGTTACAAAGACGGAGATCATATACAATACCGGTACTTAAACAGCAGTTTACAAACCAATGAACCTGTATGACACATTAACAGCTAACATGATTTTAAAGTCCACTTTAACACTGTGAAAGATTGGGAGTCTGCAGCCACTGCTCTGGCCACAACAGTTCTGCATTGTCAGTGCTGCAGCTGTACAGGGCACCGTGCCATTGGGTGGAGTGTCCTGAGAGGAAACTGCTCTGTTTCTGTTGACTGAGTGGCTCACTATATTGCACTCTGTGTGTATCTGTACATTAATGGCTTTAAGTTTTCCCATAAAAGAGAATTTGGGTGAAAAACCAAAGAAGACAAGTTTCAAAAATATTTCACCCTGTTATGTCTGTCATATTTTCACTTACTTATTGTGGAATTAACTAAATAGAAAACTGTTGACAAATAAGTTCTGTTGAATTTACTGTTTTGTTGTTGTTTGTTTTGTTTGCTAAAGTCACTTAAAAGCAAATCTAAAATTGGGTGTACGAGCATTTACCATACTTTAAAGATTTTGTGAAAAAAAAAAAAAAATATATATATATATATATATATATATATATATATATATATATATATATATAATCATAAGGATTTAATCACAAATACATTCACAACTCTGTTATGAAATGGAGATTTCCTCAATAGCTTAGCCGTACGTTACATGGCATGTGAAGGCAGTCATGCACCTGGCTTCGTTGAACAGAATCTGGATCATAGTTTATGCAGAGAGACTCCTTGGATGTATTCCCATTGGCTAGAAAAATAATCCAGGAGTTAAATTGTCTCCTTACTCTGCCAATGACCCCAACTGAATTGGTGTCTGCTGAGGCCAGTCAGAATCTAGTTCATATTTTTACTGTGTAGAAAAAGAATCATTCTTGTTGATAAGATTGAAGGAAACTCACTCTCACTGATATTGTGCCCTTCACAATGCCTTGTGGCAGCTGCAGCAGAGGAGTGATAAGATATTTCTTAGCTGTCCAAAAAAGGGAGCATTAAATGAATAATGTGCATTGAAAAGTTTTTAATTATATACTTCCTAATTGTGGTGTCCTTTCTCTTATTTTTGTGATGAAATTAAAAAGTACCAGTATGCATTTCAATTCAAATTTGGTGTACTTTTATTACTGTGGGGCAGAATAATTTTTTAAAAAGTATGTAAAACTGCCATGTTTCCAGGTTGCATTTCTGGGAATAATAATAATAATAATAATATTAATAAAAAAAAAATACAATGCTAAACAAATGTTTTTCTTCACAGGCTCAAACACAATCACATCACCGTCTTCTTTTTATTATCCAGAATTAGAAATGTCGGCATCTAGTTTTGGAAAGCAACACAATGGAAGGGAAGTCTTATTCCCTTTGACACCCAATGAGGACACAAGTTCATGTCTCTTTCTGGACTGGATATCGTCCAGAACACAAGAGTTCAGCCCACTGACGATTGTACAATGTCCCCTGACGGAATACTGCAATCCCACCCACACCAAGAGGTCTTGCATTTTAAAAGTTTGCAAACTGTGACTTTCACACTGACTCACTAAAATTAATCAAAATTACTGTGTCAGCTTAAACTGCAATTCTATATTGATATGGAAATAATGAATTCAATAAAGACATTTACACACAAACAAAATTGTGAATACATATATATGTGTTTGTTTGTATCAATCTTGGGGAAGCTTTCATCCAACAGTGGATCAATATAGACTGCTGATGCTGATGATATACACTCACCTAAAGGATTATTAGGAACACCTGTTCAATTTCTCATTAATGCAATTATCTAACCAACCAATCACATGGCAGTTGCTTCAATGCATTTAGGGGTGTGGTCCTGGTCAAGACAATCTCCTGAACTCCAAACTGAATGTCTGAATGGGAAAGAAAGGTGATTTAAGCAATTTTGAGCGTGGCATGGTTGTTGGTGCCAGACGGGCCGGTCTGAGTATTTCACAATCTGCTCAGTTACTGGGATTTTCACGCACAACCATTTCTAGGGTTTACAAAGAATGGTGTGAAAAGGGAAAAACATCCAGTATGCGGCAGTCCTGTGGGCGAAAATGCCTGGTTGATGCTAGAGGTCAGAGGAGAATGGGCCGACTGATTCAAGCTGATAGAAGAGCAACTTTGACTGAAATAACCACTCGTTACAACTGAGGTATGCAGCAAAGCATTTGTGAAGCCACAACACGTACAACCTTGAGGCGGATGGGCTACAACAGCAGAAGACCCCACCGGGTACCACTCATCTCCACTACAAATAGGAAAAAGAGGCTACAATTTGCACAAGCTCACCAAAATTGGACAGTTGAAGACTGGAAAAATGTTGCCTGGTCTGATGAGTCTCGATTTCTGTTGAGACATTCAGATGGTAGAGTCAGAATTTGGCGTAAACAGAATGAGAACATGGATCCATCATGCCTTGTTACCACTGTGCAGGCTGGTGGTGGTGGTGTAATGGTGTGGGGGATGTTTTCTTGGCACACTTTAGGCCCCTTAGTGCCAATTGGGCATCGTTTAAATGCCACGGCCTACCTGAGCATTGTTTCTGACCATGTCCATCCCTTTATGACCACCATGTACCCATCCTCTGATGGCTACTTCCAGCAGGATAATGCACCATGTCACAAAGGTCGAATCATTTCAAATTGGTTTCTTGAACATGACAATGAGTTCACTGTACTAAACTGGCCCCCACAGTCACCAGATCTCAACCCAATAGAGCATCTTTGGGATGTGGTGGAACGGGAGCTTCGTGCCCTGGATGTGCATCCCACAAATCTCCATCAACTGCAAGATGCTATCCTATCAATATGGGCCAACATTTCTAAAGAATGCTTTCAGCACCTTGTTGAATCAATGCCACGTAGAATTAAGGCAGTTCTGAAGGCGAAAGGGGGTCAAACACAGTATTAGTATGGTGTTCCTAATAATCCTTTAGGTGAGTGTATATATAATAGAGAATTTAGGAAACTGAAAATATTTGTTATTCCTTCTATTTTTCACAAATTAACTACATGTTTTGTGTTCTTTAAGGGTGAAACAGCTTCTGCTGGGATATGTTCACAATACAGACACTTTTATTGGTAACAGATTCACCCTTGTTATCTGTGCAGAGTTTTTTTAACAGACCACAGAATCAATTGATGGGAAATGGGAAACTGTTTCTCTTGTTGTTTTTAAGAGGATATGTTTAGAAAATGATTATCCAGCAAAGCAAAAGAGAAACATTATATTCACATACAGGAATTATTATGATAGTACAACATTTACATGTATTCTTGTTGTATTATTTAAATACATTTTGAGAAAAGCTTTAGATCAGCATAACCGCATACATGATCTTCAGCAACCAAACGTGGGCGCTTTTATTTAGCCACGCCCTTCGACAGGCTGACGTAGAAGAAGCTGCTCAGCCAATCAGATTGCAACAGCTGTAAAAGATGGCGTCCCCCAGCAAGCGGAGCTGTGTGCTGCTGGTACTGTGTTTGGCTTTAATATGCATTGTGGCTGCCGATGATATTAAAAACAAAAAACCCAAAAAGAAAAAAGACATCCGTGATTACAATGACGCAGATATGGCCAGGCTGTTGGAGGAATGGGAGGTACGAGTTGTTTTTGATTGATACGAATGTACTGACTCATAGGATGATTACACTGTCGACATTTACACATTTCCTAACATTTATTTGAACTTTTGGGATGCATGATACAATTCCAGTAAGTATATATAAGAAAAACGAATAGTGCTGTTCTATCAAAAAGCCAACAAACTACTGCGTAATTCCTCAGTTAGGTTAGTTATTGATACTAGATTGATTGGGATTCATAATTATGAATGTTTGATCAGATCGGACGTTTAATTCCGCATTTGCATCAGGAAGGAAACCTCAGCTTAACTCAATATACATTGTTCTCATCTGACCTCTGGGAAATTTGAACTAATGAGACTTAAGAGAGCCATCACGTTTTTTCGCCACCTGTCCCCTTGATATTCCTAATCGATAAACTCCTGAAGGAAAAAACATGACACTGGAACATTATTACTAGACATTATTAGACACACGTGGTGGCTGCATTACAAAAATGTCTGCCTGAAATGAAAGTTAACGTGTTTCTTCACCCTTACACTAGTTGAAGAGGAGGAAACAAAAAGCTTGTGGAGGCAAAAATGTGAACGTTGACCTCTTCGAAATTACACATCAACCAAAAACCATTAACATCCTGTAAAAAGTTACTGATTGTTCTAACTATCTGTATAATAGAAATGGACGCAGAGGTTTATTGTCCACAGATTGGGGATTCTAGACTGCTAAACTTTACAATTGTTTGGAGAGTGAGAGAGGAAAATAAGATGGTAGTGCCAGTCTTTAACTAACCCAAAGCCCTCTTTGCTTTTTGGCCTCCTGCAGAAGGATGATGAGATTGAAGAGGGTGACCTACCAGAGCACAAAAGAACCCCCCCACAGGTCGATTTCTCTAAAATAGATCCATCAAAGCCGGAAGAGCTCCTCAAATTGACCAAGAAAGGGAAGACACTCATGGTGTTTGCAACTGTGTCAGGAGAGCCGACTGAGAAGGAGACAGAGGAGATCACCAGCCTGTGGCAGGGCAGCCTGTTCAATGCCAATTACGACATTCAGAGGTAGGACACGTCAGCCTCACCTGTACATATGTTTGTAACCAGTAACCTTAAAGCAAACCTACAGGATTCTGGTTGAATAACAATTTATTGTATTATAGATTTTTTTTTTAGAGAAGAGGAATGTAAGCTAAGACTTACATTTGGTGCAGAGCAACATGAAATACTAGAATATGTTTTGACATCCTGAACATCTTTAGGTGTCTCCTGGTTTCTCTGTAAATGAGCTCAGAGTTCCTTATTTGACACCTTATGCTTAACCAGACCTTTTGGTAAATGTATTTCCATCTGAAAATTATGCAGGTCTGATTGAGTACATGATTACTTCAATTAAAGTGTCAATTGGGCAATAGTGTGTGTGGTGGGAATTAAATACTGAAAGCTACAATGAAGTCCAATGCTGTTGGCTGTTCAAATAATGGGATCTGTTTTACTTTTACAATCTATTCAGAGTAAAGTTAAACATATTGTCCTGTTATATTTAGTTGTTTGGAGTGACTCACATACAGTTAAATCATCAAGGCAACTGTTGTTAATGTGAGATGCAGTTGTATTGTTTTAAAGGCAATGGTCTTTGCACAGGAAGGTGTGAAGCATGCACTGCCTTAGGAAGTGGATAGGTCCTGGTGTCATGAATCACTATTTTTTTAAATAATTGTGTAAATCTTGAGTGTGATTTTTGTATTTTGTATTTATAACATGCAAGTGACCTAGGTTTAAATGTTATTTTCAAAGTATACTTTTAATTTAGATCATCAGTCCAGCTGTATTTAATTTTATGACTCCTTTGCTGAAATGGCATGCACATTTTCCAGAAATAATCAGTGAAAGTTATATCACAAAACTACTGTCAAAGGCAGCGGTTAATGTACATTAATTGAATTGCTTTAAAGTGAACCTTCTCAGGCATTTTTGCAATTTAGTAAATCTTTCCATACTGTTTTGTTTAATCATGAAGATAATATATCAAAATGTAATATTTACATATGAATAAATAAATCTCAATCCTAACATCTGCTTAGAACCTAGTATTTTTTTCCAGGCAGAACACATGGCCCCCTGGAGGCAAGGCTGAGGTATAGCAGGGTGAGGGCCAGATGTTACTTACAGGAGATCAGTGTGTTTATTGAAAAGTGATTTAAAATGCATAACAATGGACTTCTTGGCTCCTTGTAGGTTTGTCGTCGGCTCTAACCGTGCCATCTTTATGCTACGTGACGGGAGCTTTGCTTGGGAGGTCAAAGACTTCCTTGTGAACCAGGAACGCTGTGCAGATGTGACAGTGGAGGGGCAAGTGTACCCTGGGAAAGCAGCAAAGAAGGATGGGAAAGGGAAAGAAAAGGACCTTAATGACATAAACCCAGAGAAAAAGAAGAAAAAAGAAGACAAGAAACCTGCTAAAGAAAACAACAAGTCCAATAAAAACAAGATAGAGCTGTGATCCTTCCTCCTGTTGGATTGTTGGAGGCATGTCTTTTCTGGGTTTATTGCATTGCCATACAGAAATAACAGGCAGGACAGAGCACGTCTCTTTGAACACAGTTGGCTTTAATCATTGTTGGTGTATAGAGTGATGGTTTACTTTTGAGGAGGACACTTAAAGTCGATTTAAGGTAAATGAACATGGATTAGTTAGCCCTTTTGAAGATTCGCAGAGATCACATCAGTCCTGATTTTGTAAATACTAGAACTTTGTCATGGGATGAGAAAATGGTACAAGTAATCTGAAGTTTACAGCTGGTGTTAAGTGTTATGTATGTTACAGTGTTCATCGATGTTCAGTTATTCCTCACAATTTTCTTAAAATTGTTCCAGATTTTACAATTTTGTCTGGTTGTAAGTCTGTCAGTGCTTGATAGGCTCTTGTTTTTCATCTGTTGGAAAATAGTGTTTATACTTAGTGAAAAATTGGCAAATGAAAACAAATTGTAGTTACTAAATTATGTGGGGAATTTTATTATTGGGAAATATCAGCACATGATTCTGTGGATAGCTTGTCAAATGAGGCCATATCTCCTATACCCCACCCCTTTTTCTTTTTTTATTGTATTAATTACTTTTGTTTGCCACAAAATGTATTTTTGTATAAAAATTACTGCTATTAATCTATATCACAAAAAAGCAACAGCAATGCATAGTTGCAGGTATAAAAATGTTGTTTTTGTACTTCTGTGAATTGCACAGCAGCTTTCAAAAAAGGCACCCGGTTCCCATAGCAATGGCAATTTTGAAGATAATGCAGTGCTGATGCATTATATCGTTCAATTATTCAAGTGCATTTAATGACTAAATTGTTTTGATTTTTTTATAATGCATTGCATCTACTTATTAGGTTCATAATGTTTTTAATCATTGGGTCTGTGGTCCTGCAATGCCCATTTTGTGTATTCTCTTATATGAGATTGTACAATAAAGATTTTTCTCCTATATGTATGTTCCTGTGTTTTTCTAAGTCAAGACAGAGCATGTACACAAAACTGAAATCTACAACTGCTTTTCAGTTACACATTTCACTGAAAGCTACTATGTCTGCAGCAAGTTATTTTTTGCGTTATAAGGTTTTGTAATTTGTCAATGGTTCTGATTTCATCCAAGCTGTAGGCTTTTTCAAGTGTTTCAGTAAAACGGGAAGAATATTTTTGAAAAGTTAAGTAGGTATCATTCAGTTGGACAGGATATTCAGGATATGCCTACTTTTTGTCACAGGGTCATCTTTCACAGTGGCCTTCCTTTTCTGTGTTAGGTTGGAGGAAAAAAACAAAAAACAAAAAAACTTCCCTGTAAACTGTTTGTCCCCTAACATATACATTTACACAATATATCCTATTGACATTGATCATGTTAAGTTTAGTATTTACACGCTGGGTATTGATATTGTTTCTTTCTGTTAATGGCAAAAGGAAGCCTGTCATGGATTTAAACATTTCAGCATGGATCCCTGCCATAGGAGGTGTCAGAGCAAGTGTTAATTGTGAGTATATATGTATATATTATATTAAGTAAGGATATATGGTTCTACAATATCTGCATATGACATTTTGCAACCAGATGTTACAGGCTGTATTTGTGAAGGTAATGGTCAAAAAACTTGATCTATAATTTTTGAACAATTGGTGCAGAATTATATAAATGATCTCTCCAGTGACCTGGGATCTCATTGTTATAAATTAGTCTCTCCAGAGAGTCTCACGGATGGGAGAACATTGGAACATTTTCAAAAAAACACTTGTGGATAGGAAAGACATGACCCCCTGAAAAAAAGCATTAATGATGTAAACCCCATATGGCTGAATGAACCGTACTGCCTGGCTCTTTTACCTTATAAGACAATGTAAAGGGTCTGTCTTCCTAATAAACTGTGTACATGCATATAGTTTTTATTTCTCAGATATGGAAGGTTTCATCAAGCATGTTCCCAGCAGATATTTAAATTAAATAGTGCATATACAGTACTGTGCAAAAAAAATGTTAAAGTAAGAATGCTCTCAAAAATAGACGTTAATAGATTATATTTATCAATTAACTAAATGCAAAGTGAGTGAACAGAAGATAAATCTACATCAAATCAATATTTGGTGTGACCACCCTTTGCCTTCAAAACAGCATCAGTTCTTCTAGGTACACTTGCACACAGTTTTTGAAGGACCTCGGCAGGTAGGTCGGCCCAAACATCTTGGAGAACTAACCACAGTTCTTCTGTGGATTTAGGCAGCCTCAGTTGCTTCTCTCTCTTCATGTAATCCCAGACAGACTCGATGATGTTGAGATCAGGGTTCTGTGGGGGCCATACCATCACTTCCAGGACTCCTTGTTCTTCTGAAGATATTTATTTATGACTTTCGCTGTATGTTTGGGGTCGTAGTTATGCTGCAGAATAAATTTGGGGCCAATCAGATGCCTCCCTGATGGTATTGCATGATGGATAAGTATCTGCCTGTACTTCTCAGCATTGAGGAGACCATTCATTCTGACCAAATCTCCAACTCCATTAGCAGAAATGCAGCCCCAAACTTGCAAGGAACCTCCACCATGCTTCACTGTTGCCTGCAGACACTCATTCGTGTACCGCTCTCCAGCCCTTCGGTGAACAAACTGCCTTCTGCAAATTTTGACTCATCAGTCCAGAGCACCTGCTGCCATTTTTCTGCACCCCAGTTCCTGTGTTTTCGTGCATAGTTGAGTCGCTTGGCCTTGTTGCCACGTTGGAGGTATGGCTTTTTGGCCACAAGTCTTCCATAAGGCCACTTCTGACCAGACTTTTCCGGACAGTAGATGGGTGTACCAGGGTCCCACTGTTTTCTGCCAATTCTGAGCTGATGGCACTGCTGGACATCTTCTGATTGCGAAGGGAAGTAAGCATGATGTGTCTTTCATCTGCTGCAGTAAGTTTCCTTGGCCGACCACTGCATCTATGGTCCTCAACGTTGCTCGTTTCTTTGTGTTTCTTCAAAAGAGCTTGGACAGCACATCTGGAAACCCCTGTCTGCCTTGAAATGTCTGCCTGGGAGAGACCTTGCTGATGCAGTATAACTACCTTGTGTCTTGTTGCTGTGCTCAGTCTTGCCATGGTGTATGACTTTTGACAGTAAACTGTCTTCCGCAACCTCACCTTGTTAGCTAAGTCTGGCTGTTCCTCACCCAGTTTTATTCCTCCTACACAGCTGATTCTGTTTCAGTTAATGATTGTGTTTCAACCTACATATTGAATTGATGATCATTAGCACCTGTTTAGTGTAATTGTTTAATCATACACCTGACTATATGCCTAAAAAATCCCTGACTTCTTGCAAGTGTACCTGGAAGAATTGATGCTGTTTTGAAGGCAAAGGGTGGTCACATCAAATATGGATTTGATTTAGAGTTTTCTTCAGTTCACTCACTTTGCATTTAGTTAATTGATAAATATAATCTATTAACATGTCTATTGTTGAAAACATTCTTATTTTACAGCATTTGTTCACACCTGCCTAAAACGTTTGCACAGTACTGTATATAATCATTTATACACACACACACACACACACACACACATATGTATGTAGATTATTTATATATATATATATATATATATATATATATATATATATATATATATATATATAGAGAGAGAGAGAGAGAGAGAGAGAGAGAGAGAGAGAGAGAGAGAGAGAGATGGATAGATATAGTGAGTGGTCACTTAAAAGTGCATATGTAACCAAATTTAACATGTTTACAAATTTTACATTAACTCTGTTGAATTGCCTGATATTTTGTATTCACTTTATCATACTATGAAATATTCATGAGCCATTCAAAGTTATTCATGATTCACTGTCTTTTTCAGGGGATGGTCATTTCAACATTTATTAAAATTCTTGAACAGTTCTTGAACATTTTAAAAGATGAACTATGGAATCCTATTTTAGATTTTCCCATTCTACATGCACTCTTGCTTCATGAATTATTAATGACCGGGCATTACATTTTTTTAATCGAAATTCACAGGAGCACCATTAAACTGCAGAATAGTGCGATATATCGTTATTTCTGACTTGCAAAATCAGTTTTGAAAGATTTAATGAAATTTCTAGCCCAAAACTCAAAGGAGCACTGAGAAGAAATTTGACTGCTGGAGTCTTCACATTTCATCACCCTCTGGAGAAGAACCAACACATTTGTCATGTTCAATCTCACCTTCACCTTAAAATCATCAATCAAAAATAGATTTGCACCAAGCAAAGAAACGCATTTGGAGCTGTTTGTCTGAGCTGTCTGTAGCACAGTGAGGAATCATTACAAAATGTCTCCCTAAAATATTCTAGTTGTATTTCTCAAGCATTCTCCTTCAGAGGGATTTTTCCCTTTTTTTCTGGAATGATCCCTGGTGTAACTGGTTTATTGTGGTGTAACATAATGCTAGGTTTACAACAGAACTTTTCCAAGTAGAATTAGCTATAAAACCCATTGAATTGACTATAATGGTCTTGCTAATGAATGTAAACAAATACTTGAACAGACAGGAGCATGAGCATGATTCACTTGTTTCTAAGCAACATCGTGCTGAAAGAAGTGAACATTAGCCCTGTGTAATTGTTCTTTAAAAACAGGCATTTGAATAAGTTACTAATTTACCAAGAAGCTTTTCTTCTGCTTATTAAGAACATGTTTTTGCAATTAGATTTTCCATCATTCATTTAAGTTCTGATTTCATTAGTGATGTACTTAGTTACTGTACCTTTCCAGGGCTATATCTTATTGACCTGGAAAAAAACAACCTTTATGAATTCTTAGAATTTTTAAGTCACCCTTTTTTTATTTTCTCAGCATGTGTGTTTGAACAAAAAACATTCCACGATGATTTATAATAAATGAAAACACCCACAGCAGCCCTGTGAAGCTCAGGACCAACTGGATTTGTGTTTGTGTGATATGTTACAAAGAGTAAAAGTATATATGAATCCTAATAATTTTTTCCCCCTCTCAGGCATAAGCATTCAAATACAAGTCATGAGTTCATTTTATGATTCTGGTGAAGCTGGCCATAATAAAATATATTTATAAACTATAAATATTTTTTTAATTATAGCTTAATAAAATAAAGGAAACCATGAAAATACAGCAATACAATCAAGGACAGCTGAAACACTTTATTTAGAGCACTGTACATACATAGTATTACCAAAAAAAGGAAAAGCTACATCTTTTTTTATATATATATACAAAAGTTGATTTGGTAGACCTTCTAACTAGAATGTCCATGTCCACTTTACATTTATTACATATCCATCCAAGGTTCTGAATTAAACAACAATAATTATGCATATTCATTATACACTAGTCTGACTAGAAGTACTTCCTAATATGTAAGCTTTTTTTTTTTCAGCTAGGACAGTAATACAGCAAATACATTACAACTCAAAGATGTCCCTTCTAAATTTGTTCAATTCTGCCTGTACAATAAATAAGTATAAAATATATATCTGTAGTCAATCTGAAGTATTTTAGAAACACATTTAACATACAAAACACTAACAACTACAATCTCCGAAAAAAGACCAGCTATTTCGGCAATAGGAAAATGAGTCGCCTGTTTGATATCTAATTAAGAAATTGGCCCGTGCCATATTGATTAAAATCTGAATAGCATTACTCAGTTCAATATGAATTAGGTTTATTGAACAGAAGCAGTGTAGCATAGTAGCCAATAGACTAGTTTCATGGCTTTAAAAAAACTGAAGGAATTTAGTTAATTGCTGTTTCAATTTCTTGCTGGTACATTTAAAACAATTAGAAATGGACCAAAAAAATCTTATCAAATAAGTGTGTGAAAAACGTGACGGTTCACCATTGAAAAATAGAGAAAAACCTACTGGATAAAAGGTATATTTATACTGGAATGCAACTGAGGTTAACGCCACTCAGTTTGACAAAGGAGGAATGATTTTTTTGTTTTTTATGTTTTCTTTAAGTCAAGTATATTCAACACACACTACAATCGAATCACTTACGGAAACATTGTCACATACGACAAGACCAGCTGGTTAGATGGCGAGGCAGTATTAACGCATGCTCTCAGAAGTCAGTAGTCCTCTCTGTGTATCCTTCAGGCTCTCACCGTTTTTTGGGGCAGTGCGAACAGCAGAATCTCAATCTCGCTTCCCACCCCATCCTCATAGTTTCATTTTTTTCACCACAGGTATTGGCAGGACTTGGTGAATTTTAGCTGCTTCATCATCTGTGACTAACTTCACCCAGTCCGGCCTGAAGGATCCTTTGAAGCCAACAAACACCATCTTGTCTAAAACAAACACAAAACAATAACTCCACGGATCACCATTCACCGGAACTCTGGCTTTTATAACATTCTTTACGAATAATATGCGCACATCAATACATTCAAGCTCACAGATTCATTCATAGGGCTTTTAACTAAGCCAGTGGAACGTAACTAAAGAACTGTGGAATTAAAAGATTTAAGTATAAATGCAGCACAATTCTGGTGTGGAACAGAATTGTAATCTAGTCACACAACTACTATGATATGGAATCTGGAGATTGTTCCCCTAAGAAGAAATATATTTTTGACCCTTTCCTTGGCCATAATAGGGTTTAACAAAGGTTAGCCAGATCTTTGTGCATCTTACTTCATTTTTTGTATTATCAATAATTCTGTTATCTAATTATAGATAATTAACTATATGTGTTGCATTGCCTTTGCTGCATGGATAGATGTACATATATATTTCTATTATCAAAATATAGGATGCAACAGTGCCACCTGGTGTTAAATTAAATATTAAAGTGCAATATACTCCTATTATTGATAAACATACAGTATACATTTTAGCCAAATATCCATTAAGTGTGCTACATATAGGTCAAGCAGGAAACCAATTTAAATCCTGCAGGGCAAACATTTAAAACTACAGCACAGTGGCTACCAATCAGCAGCAGAACTCTTGACATTTGACCTCGACATTTCTTCAGTGAGAAATCCACAGCTGTAGTGGAAAAGAAAGTGATATGGCAGGATTCAGTGAAAAATTACCTTTCAATTTCACATTTCTGTCTGCTCCAAGCCTTTCAAGTATTTTAGTCCAAGGTCCCCTGGAAACAAGATGTCCTTTGGAGGTCATCATCACGATGGAGCTAAAAACATGAGATGTAAATGATGAGCTGAGTTGGTAGAGAGTCCAAGGTATCTAGAATTAAGTGATAGCCTGAAAATATGTTCTCTGACTAAAAGGCATGCGGTTTCTTCTAGGTTCATTTCAAGCCACGGATCTAAAAACTATCAGTGCTATTTCATATTAAAATAAACAAATACATACAAAAATGTTATACAAATTGGGATGGTATAGTGTTTAAAACTTGTAATCTGTTTTTGTTAATTATTCAAGATGCAATCCTCACAATAAATTAATGACATTAAAGGATTCTTAACTAAAAGGAAGATTAAATAAATTGAATTAAACTACTTATCATCATTAACGGGAGGATTTACTGTATGTGTGTATATATGAATGTATGTTTGAATGGATTCTTCCTTAGAGATACTAAATATTATGCACATTTTGTGAGAAAAGTATAGAAGCAATCTTGGATACCACACCACATAAAGCAAATCAGCTTTGTATGTAGTAGAAAGGAGAACATTGAAGCAATATGGTTTTCAGACACTTACTCGTCTTTGAGGTTTGCTACATAATTCTCAATTTGGGCTGGGATTCCCAGAAGAATAGAGTTTCTAAACCCTTTACTGTCCACCACCTTCCCATAGTGGCCATCGATCACTGTCAGCTGGATGCCATCGTCAGGCTGGTAAATCTTCTTGCCGTTAATCTGTTGACAGATGTCATGTGCCAATGAATAGGATGCTGCTTAGTTATCTCATAAGAATATGCCAAAATACAGAATGTCGATATTTGTAAGAAAAAGTGAGCAGGGGTAATTGTCAATACAAAGTATCTTAAAAGCAGGTTAAATTAAAACTTTTTTTTTGTTTTGTTTTTTTTAGAGAATTTGCTTTCTGTGACTCTCACTGATGATTAAATACATCATATTTGAATACAAAAATACTTCAGTGTGAATGGTGTGTTGAATCAATAAGAGAGGTCTGTACCAGCTGAACATGTCTTAGACATGAAGACATTACCCTTCAGAAAATTGTATTCTCTATGTGCATTCGATAACATAAAGCCTTATGCCTACTTGCGAAAGAATTTAATAGCACAATCTTATGCATGCACAATCTCTGTACAGAACCAGAGAGCCGGGGCTGCCAGAATCACAGGAGCTTACTTATCAGAAATGGTTTCTCAAATAATGAATCAGGAGAAAATGCGAAGCCTACCTCTGCATAAGCAAAATCATCCTTGATGTGGAAGAAACGGGTATTGTACGATTGCAGCTTCGCTTCCAGGAAGTGTTCTTTGGTGCGCTGTTAAAAACAGAGAAGGGGCACTTTTCATCTAGAGCAACAGGCATGGTCATGAGTTAACCTTGGTCATGTACAGAAAAAAATACAGTATTTCACAGAGAAAGAGTTCAATGTAGCAGTAACCCTGCCTATTCTATGAGGTTTTGCTTCATCAGGGGATTCACATAAAATGGCTGCAAAACAAGTTAGTGCCTACCAGCTTGCTGACAGGTAGCTTTTTTGGCATCGGGACATCTACGATGGGCATCTCTGAGTATTTGGGGTAAGCCTTGGCAGTACAGTCACTTGGGCCACTTCCTTTTGGGATCTCAGCTTTGATTTTGATTCTCTCACAACCCTTCATTGAACAGAAAGCCAGATTTTCCTTTTCATTCTGTGCTTTGACCTTCAAGAAGAGAAGCCTTGAGGAAGAAAGAAAACAGAAGTCGTGCTTTAAAACAGAAGACATAGAGGACAGCTTGTGAAGACAAAATACATATGCTGTGCCTAGGTGCAATTGGAAATACTTAGTTACTAACTAATGCTTTCAGTGTCTTTCATGTTTGCTGATGTTTACAGTGCTATTCATCAATAAAAAAAGGTAAATTTCACACCTGTCGGAAAGACATATATGTCACAGCCTGATGTTGATATAAATAATAATTAAATACTCATTCCTATTCACTCAGTGAACAGATTCTTACAGTTCAGATTGGAATAAATCTTGGATATGTGATTTACAGCTGTATCAGCATACATAGCTCATTACATCCAAATATTAAACTGCTAGTCATTTTTAATGTTCAGACTTTCACAGATTGATAGAGAGGTTAGTGTTTTTACCCAGTGTCCTCTTCCCAGTAATAGTAGCCTCTCCCTGGGTGGATGTGCTCTATCTTATCTCTCTGGAAGGTTTTCAGGAACACACCGGTCTTGTGAGTTTGTTTGGTGAGACGGTTGTGAATGTCTGAGATGACTGTGAAGGTAGTGCCTTTAGGATAGCAAAATCCCACCTTGATCCAGTCATTCCTGTATATGAACCAAAAACAAATCAAATCAATAAATTGCATTTCCATTGAGAATGATTTTTAGGTTGACTTTAAATGAAGTCCAAGGTAATTCAACAGCACAAACACTAGATGGCACCATGTTACAGGTAGAATATCACAAAGGAATGCCTGGTACAATTGCTGAAAGAGGATGTATTTCTGGATGAACAAACCAATAACATGTTTGATAAACGGCTCTCGTATTTTTTATTACTGCACATAAATTAAGCAACATATTTCCATTACAAAGTTGGCAACCACTGAAATAAAGAAAGAACAGCTGAAAGTTCATGTCACTATTTTGTCCTTGATCTAATGAAATTACATCAGGTGTATGCAGCATCTATTTAAAGGGAGCTTATTGCTTCTGGGGACCTAAATAATGTCAAGTCACATTTGTGCATTCCATGTTATTAGCCCTTCTGCATACTTATAAGAGGTGACATCTCAGGTCCCCAGAATAGAGATGTCAGGAAAAAAAAAAAGGAAAAAGGGGAGAGTTCAGACAAAGGTGCCGCTTTCAATTTACACACTCTTCATTCACACTCTTCTTTTCTGGTCAGGCAAACACTTTAAAAGGCCAGTGTCTATGGTAAATGTAAGTAAAGTTATAAACATCTAAGACTTTTAGATGTTTTTAAATATATTTTCTATCAATTTAATACATGCATTTTACACTATCATATAGGAACAACTACAGGTAAAAAAAATTGCATGTTTTATATTGCTTTTTAATGAGTGTGGTCAATTCAGGATTATGTGATTTAGAGAAGCACAAATAAATGAGGCAAAAACAAATCTCACAGACATGAAGTCACTGAAATTCCACATGAAATTAACAGCAGGATACCAAATAGCTAGCAAGTATGAATTCAAGATAAAGCAAGCAGTGGAAGGAGGGAGAGACTCACGAACATGTACCACACAGTGGCTGGCTGTATCGACTAATGAAAGTGTGTAAATTGTTCAAAAACAAAAATCTGGACATAAAATGTAACCCATTTCCTGAATGTGTAAAAATACCCAGAATGTGAAATAAGAGTCAGCGGCCCCTGACCTGTTGAAGTTGATGAGCCACACAATGATTTCTGCGGGGGCGGCTTTGTCCCAGTGGACAGTGTAGGTCTTGGATAGAGTCACGACCGGTTGGTATTGCTGGTAGTGGTTCTTCTTGCCCAGGGCGCCGACCAAAGACAGAGGCTGGTCAGGATATTCATCTTTCACAATCTTCATATCCAGGTTCGCAGGGTTACGAGCCTGAATGTATATCTGTTTTTAAACACATAAAATAAACGGAGTAAGCAATAAATGCATAGCTACATTGAATTGCATGTCACACGTGTGTGGTAGAACCTGTAGTGGAAAAGCACAATCGCACAATGCATGACCCACAGTGCCATGTCTCCTTATCATCCTTGTGTGTTCTCTCTATGCAAAGCAGCCAAGGGGTGCGTCTTTAGGATCCCCTTACCTGACCGTAATGGCCGCTGCAGATGGCTGCCCTCCAATCTGGGACATCAATGCAGTCTGGGTGCCTCAGGAGCCAGTTATCCTCCTTCACCAGGTAGGCCCCCGGGTACTCGCTCACTGTGCCGTCGATATCATGGAACACGGTCGTCTTGTCCCCGTCCATCTGCATCTTGTTGAACCAGGGGCCTGGTTCTCCGAAAAACACCCGAGATGTGATCTGATTCGTTGGAACAAAAGAAGAAACGGAAGAAATGAAAAACGTCGTAACAAGCACGCTGCATTGTAGTGGCAATGTCTTACCTCGATCAGACACTTCCTTGCAGGAGATACGGAGAATTATGTCTTACGCTAATAACATAACATAACATATTTGTCAAATAAGGCTCAATCAAATGTTTTGCACACACACTGAAATAAAAATGTGAAAGGTCATGTGCAGTAGCTATTTGAGAGAAAATCTGTATATTTTGTTTTATTATAATTATATTTATCTATATAATAAAAATTAACCCAGATCTAAAAATGCAGTACTGTATAAAAATGTAGTTCTGTATAAGACTTACAGGGACATCCTCGAATGTAATGTCAGTGACGTTGTTATTGGGGCAGCTCTGCCAGGAGTTGTTAAGCCTGAAGCCGAAAGCGCTGGTGTGACGTCCATCGAGAGCGATGAATTTGCGGAAAGTGCAGTTTTGGACGTTGATTGGTCCATCATATATCTGCATTCCCCGTATGGGAAAATTCCTGAAAAACAGAAAAATAAAATAAAGTTCACTTCACAAAAGTCTGGTTATTGTTATCATTCTCACTATACAGGTAAAATAAAAACCCATTGATGTAACTGTCTTAAATCAATTCATGAAATATTATTATTAACTAAAATGATTTCAGAGGTTCTAGAAATATTTTTTTCTGTCTCTTGTATCTTGACTTTGATGGCTGTTAACTTACACTCCTCTGGGTAGTGTTCGCCCATTGAGGTCCGGGCCCCCGGGTCCCCAGATGCGATTGTCAGGCATTGACATCCCCCTGTTCTCACTCTCCCCCACAAACAGGGAGTTCTTCACCTCCTGCTTGGAGCCGTCATCGTCAGGGAAAGTCCCTCCGCTGCAGAGGGTTCAGAGATCAGGAACAGCATTAAACGCCTCTGTCAGCTCTTCCAGCAGTAATTACTGTAGAGCTCCCAGTTTTACGGAATTAGGTTGCTTTCAGACATCTAATGATGTTATTTCTACACTTCGTTCCCCTAGGCAGTTAAGAGACAACATAGTCACAGCAGATTTAGTGTTTTTAATTTTATCCATGGCAGCATGATGTTTTCATTACATTGAACAATAAATTGGAACATTATATTCTTTAGGGATATTTATGAAAAATACAGAAAACCTCAGAAGAGCTCACTTACCTCGCCAGAGTGAGGCCAATTCCATTATCTGCAAATCTAAAAGAGATAAAAAAAAATTTATAGATTTAAATTAGAGGAGAATACTATAATTTAAATGTCAGCTGTGGTGGTAATTAAGGTATAAAAACAGTATCTAGATAAAAAGCAGGACTTGCTCTTTGTGAACAAAGCAAAAGGACAACACTGAGATAGAAATATTAAACAATAATCACATCAGCCCGATAACATCACCTCTCTGTTTAGCATAGTAACCTTCATTGTGTTCAATGTAATAATTGACACTTAGTTAATTCTATTAATTTCTATCATGAAAATATCACATCTAATCTGTTTTTTGTTTGTTTTCCTGCACTATACATGGCCTCAAATAAAAAAAAAGCATAATTTCCTTTTCATGGCAACCTGGTATCGCAGGAAGTCTGAGCCAGTGAATTACACGGAGTACGGTTGAGGAAGTCTCACAATGCTCCCATGCCTGTATACAAAAAAGCTTTGCCTTGATCTGAGCATCTGTGTCAGGTCCTGCAGGAAGGAGGCCAAGTTAGCCGATAACGTCTATGTTTGTGTCTGCGGCATTCTGTGCTTGGTGCTCTGTCACAAACATTATCTGTATGCCAAGGCTGCCCAGTGCACTATGGCAGGTGTCTGTTTATGGCATCACTGTAATTGTATACCATTCTACATACCCTGCTAAATGCTTGTTTACTCTCAGACTGAGGTGGCAGAACACAGACTTACTGGCAGTCGTCCAGCCACACGTCTCCTCCTCGCAGCCAAGCTCCGTGGTCCTGGTTCTTGTAGGCGATGAAGTGATGGATCAGAGCTGGCACTCTGGGCTTGAAGGGGTCTGCATCCTTATGTGGGCTGTACCTATTGACCCAAGAGAGAAAGGGGAGCCTGGTCACTGTCCTGCACTGACTTTGTTTTGGAAATGGGCCATGCACTGTGCATTTTCACTCTGACAAGATGGTTGTGTGGAAAATAGGAAGACCTCACCTGGCACCAATGAGGGACAAGAAGGGTCTTTTGTCCTTTGCGTTGGCTCCTGTGGTCTTCACACCATTGTCCAGAATCATGCCCGCCTGAAACATTGCATAATCACAACTCAGGCAACATGTAACTGAGTAGACTAAAGCAGCAAACAGAGTCAAATGAAATGTGTAAACACTGATAATGTGAGATTAATATTCAGGTTAGTTATAAGATTTTGATATTAGTCTTTCTTTTTGTGTAACTATAATTACCTCCACATCATTCATAAAAGAAACCAATCGATAAACTATGCTCCTTCTTCTTATGTATATTAGCTGTAAGCTGCTCTGTTGTATGCTGTTGCTGCCCTAAGCAGCAGTACAACTATCTGTATTAAAATCCAAGGCCTTCACAGTATTTAGTCCTTTTCATACAGAAAAACATTGTTATGCTCTGTTTTTTTTATATTTAGTTCATGTCATGGAAATGGCAAGAAACACGTCAATATACAACGCTCATCTTTTACATTTTATTTTAGTATAATGACTTAAAAAACAAAAAAGGAAATAGGCCAAAAAACAACATAAAAACACATTTATTCATTAACCTTGTCAATTACTAATATAAATATAATTCCATGCGGCTAAAATATGTTCTACAAGAGAAAGTAAGGTCTATTATCCCTGTGGATTATTTTACCATGAGAGGAGCTAATGTGAACTCTACTTTCTGCCACCTGATCCCCTGTGCTGACTCACCCTGTAGTTGGAGTGAGCACGGTTGTTGATGAACTGTCCCATTGGAGTGTGTTCAGTGTGTCCCGGGGAATACATTCCCTCAGATGGGCCGGTGGCCACATGGTGGAAAATGAACCAAAACCCTGTCTCCTATAGAGGCAAAACAAATGAGATACTGAGATATTTATATTTATAAGCTTTTTTTTTTTTTTTCTTTAAAGCACGAGTGATGCATGTATTTGTTAAGGAGCCTATCACTCATTTAAAAATAAGAAATTATTACTTCTTATGTTGTAACTGAGAGTGGAGAGGTACTGTCAGCACTTCAGTTTAGAAGAAAAAGAAACTGCATACTCGGCAAACATTCCTGTCTGTTTCAATTTGTCTTAATAAACAAGCTTTGAATCTGGAAGTCTCTGCGGGTATGTCTATTTGTTTTCGTTTTTTGCGGGGGGGCTGTACATTTGTAATTGTATTATTTTGTATGCACCTTTGGAACACTTTGCTTTTGATTTTCATTGCTCTTTGTTTTGAACTTGGGCCAAAAGAATTTCTAATCTCCACAGTTTAAAGACTTCCTTCCTGGACTCTGAATGAATCTGTTTAACCGAGCTTTGAACGGTAGTCAGTATATTTAACTAATTTTTTTTTTTTTTTTATTATAAACCCCTTGCGAAATAAAACCGAAAAGCATTTGGACATTGTTGAAAGGGGGTGCTATATTTGGAAACAAACTGACAAACCATAAAATGAAATATTATACTCTATTCTTAAATATATATAAAAATTTAACTGGACATTTTATGCATGAACCAATACACTTATGATAGTGCAAGTTACAGAAATATATATTAAAACATGCACATAAAGAACGAAAAATTACAGTGCAAATAACTGAATGTATATGGAAACCTTTCTATAATTATGTCTGCATGTAGAGACTTTTTTCTGGAAAAATAACAGTACAAATTGACATTTTCGAGCCTTTAGCCTCATGCCTGAATCAAATTAATCATGTTCAGTTTGGTAACGAGCCTCGGAAGACGCAGACTATCTCCTGGACGTAAACAGATGGAGAACGATTTTACTCACTTCAGAGCCTGCAGCTGCACAGTTGATGAGGTTGTTATTGGGGTTAGCCATCCAGAAAGTGGATGTAGCACTGCAAAGAGAAACAAAGCCACTGATTTGATTCAATTCTCTTTCTTTCTATCCCCCCCGTTAAAATTCTGATAAATCTCATGCCTCGTAACGAATACGTCTGATAACCGGGGTGAATTCAATCACCTAATAACCCACTGTTCAAATGACCTATTAGAAAATGAAGTGTTGAGCCCTTCTAATGTCCCTTATCTCCATCCACAAATAACAGATACAGGTGTAGAGCAAGCAACAGTGTGTACTTATACACCATTGCCAAAGGTAGTGCGATAGGCTATTTACTTTGGAAAAAAAACAATGATATGGTGTCTCATTCATTCGATACCATGGCTACAGGTTGTGATAGAAGCGTAGGGTGTTCAATCTCTTTGTCCAATCATGCTAGTATAGTGTTGAGGCTATAATGAAATGTCTCTGCAACACAGAAAGCTGGAAACTGAAAATCTGCAGTGGGTTTGCGATCCCAAGAATGCCTCCAGAGAGGGATACTGGCCTCTCAGGGCATCTGCAATCTGCACCACTGCAGGTGTTTAGTAAAAGCATGCAAGAAGGTCTGCTGACCAAGAGCATTACCAGGAACATACTTTTTACACTAAAAGTAATCCTGTTTGCTTTTCCAATTATCCAGTACAAATGCATATACATTTTACAAAGAAGAAATTATGAATGTTGTCTCTTCTTGGAAAATACCACAGGTGGGAGTCATGGCCCTTAAATGGGAGAGAGAACAGCTGCACAAAGCACTGATGTTACAATGACAGCAGTTAGTTCACAATCAGAATCAGAATGGAAATCCTTGAATGGTAATGGTGTTATAGTGGCATTTAGCTTCTGTAATAAAGAGTTGTAATATGTAGCCACCAGCAAAACAGACTTCCACCTTAACTCCCAAAAACATAATATCAAATTAAAAGGTACAGGGGGAAAACATCCAATTGTTAATTGCTTTTAGCTTCTCTAACGAGTTGTAATAAAACATTAAAATGACTAAGGAACTTTTACTGCCTCACTCCAATTCTAGAATGCCAATTATTCAAGGCCTCACTGTGAACTAAACTAGAAAGTAAGAAAAAAGAAAAAAGGAATTGGAAAGTAGAATGTGGCGTCTTCTGACATTCTGGTGCAGTGAAAGAATATAAATGATTTTCTAAGGAACAGGAGCAGAGTTCAGCGAAATCCTATAATGGGAATGGTACCTTACACAGAAACTGAAAAGTAATTTTCATTCAGCTAATGGCTTCGCTTTCAGGTTTAACATTGTGTTCAAATATACATTAATAATAATTTTGTGAGGAGAAATTGTCCTCAATTCCATACTAATATCCGATACCAATGGAAAGGCTGTCAATATCTTCAGGCAATTTATGGTGATGAGGAAATTCTGTGGTACCTGAACTTCATTTCATTACATTACTGTCTAATTGGCATAGTTGTCTGTTAACTCAATCTAGGCTTCCATACTGCATTCACTGCAATATAACTATAATGTGCAAAAGGACATTTGAAAAGGAAGGTCATACAATTAATGTTTACATAATTAAAAAGGTAACACTGGTAATTCAATGGCACTATAACCAAGCTATCTACACTGAAAACCTTTACAAACACTGTATACAAAATATTTTACATTTTTGTATATGTTTGGATTAGACATTCACCTTTCCTAAACTGCCACAGGTTTACATTAAAAACACGCCTGATGTCTATTTGTTTAATATCTGCTTGACACATTACACAGCTTAATAAAAAAAGGTGTTAAGTGACACCCTTCTTGAACTGTAGCCAATGGGTCAATACATTAATTGTTATGGGAAGTCCAGATGGACAATAAATTGAACGCCATTAAACTTCAACCTTAGCTTTCACAAGAACTGCGGCCATTGAAGTACTTCACTTCCATGTGTTTTTAGATTTAAAACCACAGCATGAAAGGGACTGAAACACCCAAACATGTTTCTACCTATTCTTTTAAATAAAAATAAAAAATCAAAGGTAAATCTTCCACTAGAGTGTAAATGTTATTCAGGTGGATGCAAATCATCCTCTTGCACTTTGTGAAAATGTCACCAACGTGTGAAAGTAATTTCAGATCTTCTGCTGATAGTACACCACAGTAATTATGGAACTGCAGGTTTGACAGACAGCATGTTCCATCACGGCAGCTAACTGCTCTAAAGGCTGCTGGCGGTCAAAGAGAGATGTTCTAATAATTTTATATTGAAAGTCTGCACGCATATTTCTGCAGTTAGCTGCTGAAAAGAATCCCCATCGTCTGACACTATTTTTTTTGTAAAACATGCATATAAATGCAGGTCAAAGCAAATGAGTTAACAATATCAGTATGAGTCCTGTGATTTAAGTTTCATTAGTGCATACATGCAGTATGTGGTAAGAGTAGCCAGACCATCAGCATTACTTAGAGGCAATTATAAATGTAAGTATCTGGCATGCGGAAACATTTTCTATTTAAAAATTAACAAACGTTTACTAGGAATCATTAATTATGTAATTTTAGACACTGTATCCCCTGCATTCATTTCTGGATTAATAGTATATACATATAAAGTAATCTTAATACCTTTCAATTTCAGTTATTTTGTTGGTTGGCTAAATATGAAAATGAAACGTATCTGTTGCCAGCAATAAAAGTCAAATGCTGAGGGAACTATTGCCAATCCTAACCAGGGCTGGTTTATTACGTGATGACATTTTTACTGGGTAACATTATACAGAAAAGATTTCAAAAAAGTAATTTGAAAGCTATGCCAATATAATAAAATGTGTCTGTCACTAGAAGAACATGCTGTGCAGTAACACTATTATTACAAGACAGTTCTTAACACTACACAACTGATTAAATTTACAAAAATATATCATTTTATATTTACACATACTGTAAATTAACTGAACAAACTGTGGGTTGTTTTCACAGACCTAGTAACACTAGTCTTGGAATAGTCATTGTTATTTTTATTTAAGATAGGGTAATCGAATACTAGTACTCATCAAGGTCTGTTTACCAGCTGTAGATACATTTAAGTGCATCAAGAATTTGTTGTGCATGTGAAGTCTCAATGGCCAAACATTCAAATTTTGTAACAAAGGCAAAACTAATTCTCTTTTCTATTGTGCTGTGTCATCAAACTCACAAAGCAACACTATTTCCTCAAGCAAGCAGATAAATAAAATAAGCTTAATTTTCAAGACTATAAGCTCAAACCCGATAATAATATGTAATCCTTTTATACTGTGATTGACCAAATGCCCACTTGAGAAATCCTGCAGGATTCACTGAAAGATACGTGATCCAATTTTTATGTAAACTTCATGACTTTTCAGATTAGATACAATTGAGTGATAAGTCAGGGTTTGAAAGTGGTGTGCCAGGCCTATATGCTGGGAGGTATCCAAATTTTAATCTTACCTGCAGTCCTGCCTTGGATTGGCCACATAGCCAGGGAAGGCCCCGTCAGTAATGTCACGGCACATTTTACTGTCTCTGTCAGAGGGTAAAAGAGTCCCTGCCTTCACAAGCAGTCCCAGGCAGTGGTCAAATGTGTTTCTTTCTTCAGGACCATCCTCCGTGAAGAAGCAATGCCCCAGAGCGTCGTAGCCAACAACATCCTTAACCTGCATGGCAACAAAGTCCATTATTTCCCTTCATATTCCCGACCAGGGGTTGCACTATTCAAACATCTGTTAAGGCTGCTGGATTGTTAAAATATTTTATTGTTTGTTGTGTTATTGGACCACAAGTAGGTGAGCGTGAAAATACATCTAACAAAGATAATACATTACAGGGCAAGCAGTTACACTTTATTAATCACATTATAGGAATAGCTAATCAGAAAGTCATAGATGTCAGAACAAAACCTCTTCCACTTGAGAGTTTCAAATCGCTTTTGAAGAACCAACATTAAGCCTAATGGATAATTTAAGGTGATCATTGATGTGACATTTGAAACAAAGACGTCTCTATTCTCCGCTTAGCCCATTTGAAGAACTCAAAACTGAATAAAATAACTACTGATGTTATCTCCTGTCCCTTTAGGATACTTTCACTAGATCACAAATTACTGAGCCGACTTCATTAACTACACAGAAGCAACAGATGGCTGCAGTTGTATAATCACGGTAAGTATAACAACACAAAATGCATACCCAGAATGCTCATTTACGAACACAAAGAAAAGCATTGTCTGAGAATGGCAAAGACAGAGAATCTTAAACTTTATTAACTCTGCAACTTTTGAGGTGTCTCCTGTGCTGCTTGTCTCTAGGAGAATACCTCGGCTGTCAGGCAATATAAGTGATAAGTGATGGAAGAGATGTCATGAGTCATAAAATAAGCAGATGTGCATCTTTTTCTTAATTTACACTGTCCTGGAGCTTCCTACACATTTATAAATCATGCCATATTCAGATATCGAATTTAGATTTTTAATCATGTCGATTAGACTTATCATTAGCTGCGATAAGCATTTGCTGGAATTCAAAAAGCTTCGATCTCCATTTTTGTGGCTTGTCACCTTAAGGAAATGGAATACATCACTACAGATATCATTTACCGATCTATCTGTTCGAGAAGAATAGCTGGTGCCTTCATATGGAGTGGTTAATGCCTTTATTACAGGCCATTCCTCAATCATTAATCACTGTCTCGACTTACCAGCAGGCCATTGGATCCGTGTATGGTGACACAGCGGGAGAACGTGTGATGAATTGAGACTCCTTGGACGTAGGTGGGAGGGCTGTATCCTCCTCTCTCATCCACATCCCCGTTCATATGAAAGTGAATGGGGTAGTGGCCCATCGACTGCTGCCCCATGTGTTTCAGCTCTACTCCTTCGATGTGTGCTGCCTTGAACCCATGTTCTACCTAGGGGGCGATAAGGAAAACTTGTTTTAGAATAGCAGTGTGGAGATATGAATGATAATGATTTCTGAAATGCCATATCCAAAGTTATTTATACACCATGTTCCTCTGAATTGAATACTCATTGAAACAAATGCTTTAGAATCTGTGTGTGCTTAGATTAGCGCTGTTTCGAGGTCAGTGAACCCATAATGTACGGCGACAAATGTATGTGAGTTTAAGTAACGCATTTCAATAAAATATACTTAATATATATATTTAAACCCTTAAATCTCTAAACTACTGTACTCCTGGGGATGTTGCTCTTCCAGAAAGTAAGACCTCAAAAGTAGCCTATTATAATTAGCAACCCCCTTCACAGTGATATCTGACTTTGACACGAATGTTATGTTGGCATGGATGTTGAGATGTCTGCAGCTGCTGAAGGAGGATGCTCACCTTTACATGACCGCCAAAAGTGTCAAAATCAAAGAACTTGCAGGCCTCATTGCCATAACACTTGGCTTCCATATCCCCCATTAAGAGGATGTTCCTTGTCAGCATTCCCACCTCAGCACGCATGTCGACTCCGTCCACCTCCTCCCCGATGTGGAGGAACGCCGCTTTCCCTGTGAGGAATAAACTTTTGTGTTCAAGGGTTTCTGAGAAGTGTAACTTGTCAAGCATTAATGTGAGTCTATTGACTTCCCAGGGCTGGGGTTCACACAATATTCTAAACATTCAGCGAGATTGCCTTTACTGCACTGCTGTGCATGGCAAAGGAGTTAAGAAAAACTGCAATCAATGGGAGTTTTCATAGAGGCATGCCTTACAGACTGAGGGATGGTAACTATCATCCAGCACTGCTACACAGTCATGCTTCCAGTCACCAAATCTGAGTAATGGCTGGTAGGAGTTCAAAGTGCCAGGCTGAATGACCTAAATACTGAAACTTGATGAAGTAGTGTAGTAGTGTAGTGCAGCATTCGCTTTTTCCATTGCATCTAGCATAGAAATATTTCTGTTCAGTCAAACAACAGAGTTAAAGGCTTACATGATATGAAATTATGTTTTTTTGTTTTTTGTTTTTTTGCCAAACAACTATAAGTAATTCCTAACTATGATACAAGCTTTGGCCAACTTAATGAAATACATAACGTTTAACCGACAGCATCTGCTATAGGTCTGCAATTTATTCTGAAAAACGCAGTAATATAATAAATAATAATTGTTTTCCAAACATCGCTTCCAAATACACTTGGGAAAGCTGTATTATTTTAGTTGTTTCCTCTACATTTTTGTGAAAGATATCCCTAAGTCTGGTTTGCATCTGTAGTGTGTTAGCTGGCACTTTCTGTTGATATGTGCTACACTTAGAGTTTATACAAAAGGTTGAGAAGAACATTGATGCTCAGGTCGATTGTGTTTTAAATTGGTACCGTTATTGATTTTATTCACATTCACATTCACATTATATTTTCTCCATAAGGCAGGTGATTATGCAGGTCATTATTGGCTGAAGGCATCAAGCAACAACTGCGCAAATTTTGTTATCCATGTTTGAGCATATGTGTTCACTAGAGATCGCACACCAGACAGATGGACCCTATTAAATTCAATACGACTTCATAAGCAACATTGATCACACAGAGCAGGACTGAGGCAAAATAAGATGCATGTAATTAAAGGCCGCTCTTTCAGGATCGATAATTCAAAAACAGTGTTATTCATTTCACTTTTTGTGAGATTTTGTCAGTTCAGGTCAGTACATTCAAGGAAAAAGTGCATGAGGCATAATATCAGTATGTAAATAATCATACTCAAAAAGCAGAATCAAGTACGCTTCAAACTAAATTCATGCATTAATGGAAAGTTATCAGTACTGGCCCAGCTTCAATGAGATCATGGAAATAAAGGGATTCTCTAAATGCCCGTGTGTTCTGTCCCCCAAACACGTGCTTCTTGCATTTGTTTCCACTGTCATATAGAAAAGAACTTGCAAGACATCAAAACAAAAAAATGTCACAGTGCGATTGCTCTTGACCCACCTCCATCCATTTCTTTTTAGCTATATAAATGACAAAACATTTCCCATCTTGCAGAAGCAAACACTTCTGCTCAGATGCCACTAGCTACCGTGACATCACTCTAGATGACGGCTATATTTAGACATGGCTGGGCTGTCTCCAGAGAAAGTCTGTTACCTGCTTAACGTGTGAAATACAGCATGCTCCTTCACCACTACCTTACAGCTTTACATCATTCCTTATAAATCACAGAGATTATATCTGCAGCAGTAACCTCTGAGGATGTCTTCTGTGATGAAGAGGAATCCTATTTTAGTGTATTCTTTTGGAGACTCTGCACACATGTATCTCTATTACCCCACTTTTCAACTCATGAAATCCCTTCCAAGAAGAAATCCATGGCAAATGAATAGCCTGTGCAAAAATAGCAACACATTTCTAAATTTCTTACAGTACGTCCTCTGATAGGTGTTTCTTTTGTGGAGGTTTGGTGTGGTGTTTGCCCCCGAGAGAGAAATAAATGAATCAAAATAAAATCTATATTATTCTTTGGAAGCAAGCAGGATGTTTTGAAAAGTTTATTTCTGACAGATATTCAGATGAGAAAATAAAATCTTGCGCGGGTTCCAGACAAGATTATTGTGCTGTACAAGTGGTGCTTTGTAACGTACATGCAAAACACTGTTCTTCATGAAGCTGGCTAATCCCCATTATTCTGATTGATAACAGGTTTGGGTTCTAAGTTTTGAACTGCAATAAACACGCAAATCTGTGAAACATCAGGGCTGCAGGAATGTTCCAGTAAGTGTCAGTGCTGCAGGCACTCAGTTCACAATTTCAGAACTGAGCATCACATTTATTACACAGTTTTATGATTAACTTAAAATTTCTGTAAATTCTCCTCTAACTGTGATTTAAATCCACACACAACTGAGGGGTTAACAACAAGCAAGCTCTGTTGTTCTGCATACACACATCTCAGCTGATGTCAGTAGCGGTTTCATGGCTCATTAATAAGCCTCAGCATAGGTAGAGCATAAGTAGCCCTTAAGAAACACAAATAACCACAGGCGGTTTAATATCTTCAATGACGCTCTCTAAACAGGCAAGGCCAACAAGTGTTCCTAATTGTATATCACTGCAGGCCAGACTTGAACGTTATTGCATGCTAATCAGAATAATAATAATAATAATACAAATTCAGAGCAGGAATTGGCGATTAATTAAATGTGATGAAATATGTTCAGAAGAATTAAAAGAAGACAGAGCTCAACCATGTAGAAACATGTCACATGAAATTAAAAGCATATTTGACATGGAAAAAATGTGCTGTATTTTGGAGTTGGAAACCAACAACAAAAAGTTTCCAACCTGGGTCACAGAGGGCAAAATATTGTACTTTACCACTGTAAACTTTTCCATAGCAGTATATGTGTTTGAGCTGTGTTAGAATAGAACTGTAAAATCAGTAATTAATTGCCTATTGGGTTATTGCTTTTCAAATTATTTTGAAAAAAGATAGGTTAAAGAAAACAGAATTCTGAATCAACAACTAGTAGCAAATAACAATCAGATTAAAATTAGGTCTGTGACTGAACCAAGCTACCCTTTCTGCTGTATGCTGAATGAAAGGAAAACAAATGATAACCATTTCTGGGCTCAGTGGCGATTGAGTGACAGGCTGAATTGCATTCTCGTTTCTAACTGAAGAACGTCCAGCCCTTCCCACTTCCTCTGGGTCCTAATCTCTGACAGGCCCTGACTCGAATTTTCCAATAGCTAAAGTGCCTTTCCAGTGGCCAACACAAATGTTTTAAAGTATAAATACTGCTGCCATGTTTAATTTCATTAACTAATTATTGAAAACTCCAGTGTTTTTTACTTTTTTATTAATTTTGGCTAAAGTAATGTCTGTCTCAAATTTGCCTAGAAATACATTTATAAAAAAAATTGTATCCCGTTCCCAGATGTCACATGCTTGTGTTTTGTACGGTATTTTATTTTTTCTGACACAATGTCAATGTAAGAACTGTAATGGAGGTAAATACATTTGGAGACAGGAAGTATTGCTGTTTTTCTTCAGAGTTAGGTATGCATCAAAAGCAAAAAGTCAATCATATCCATAGACATTCATCTTTCAAGTAAATTACTAGGATTGTAGGGACAAAGACCCTAATACTATGCTGAGCCACTGTCTTTTTTCCTTTTTGTATGTAAACCACCGTGAATGGCACGCTACTGGTAACAAACAAAACCGTGTATATGACCAGGCCAAACCTTTCTGTAGCTTCACTACATCAGCCTAAATAATCTGGACTTAAAAGAATCTGAAAATATCCCTCCAAAGTGTTCTTGATTGAAAGCACAGAACACGAAGGTCGAAGATTTCTATGTAGGTCAATATTTTAATATGAACTCTTTAAATATTAGCACAGTCTACTCTTATATGAGAGTGATGCTGACAAAATGGCCTTATTTAACATCATAGCTTGTTCCCCCTTCTCAATATGAATAATATCCATTTTGTAAGAGAGTGGGGGAAAAAAACGAATTAAGCAAAAAGTAACTAATTGCAACTGTCAGGAACTGTTAGGTTTCATATTTTAGGTTCCATTTCGTACTGTCAGTAACTCACAGGCAGGATCCATCCTAGTTGGTATGTATAAACCTATATTAGTATTTATTTATTTATTTTCACATCCCCTAATATGTGTTACCAGTGGTTTAAAATTAATTGTAAGATAAGTCATCAAGTCATGCTATGTGTCAACACTTCCGACTGAAGGAAAACATGGCTCAGGCAATTAAAATACGAAAGTCTAGATGAAAGCGATGCACATTCATCTGTTATAATTTGCAGCTTGCTTAAGTGTAAAGGGAAACAGAAGCTCTACCTTTTGAAGATGATTATTTGAATGTATGGCAGGTAAAATGAGGGTCATATTTAATTGATTAATTACCTGCATTACTTAAACTCCCAATTTCATAAACGGTTTTGGCATGAATGAGAAATGCTTTGAAAATGATGGAATAGTCATGTTTATTTGAAAGATTATTTAACCTTTACTTATTTTAAGAATTCAATTTTAATTTGAAAGCTTAGAGCTGAGCAGATGGGCAGCTTTTTCAGTAAAGCAGATGTAGCATTCATATATATGAAGAGATACATTCCTGTTCTGCTATGTAAAGTTATGCCAAAAATAATGCCAACTTAGGTTTCTCCCTTTTTGATATTTTGTTATCCTTCTTAAAGGAGCATATTCTGCTTCACTGCAAATATGCTGTAGAACAATTTCAGGTATTTGTTCAACACTTGACTTCTCCCTAACCCCTACACCCCCATACAGTGTCTGTCATTTTCCTCACATGATATTATCAACAAAACTGAACGGTGACCCTTCAGACAGACACTAATTCCCTATAAACAATATGTTTTACTCATTGAAGTTCAAAAACATGTAATTCCTATGGGCCAGCAAAGCTACAAGCCACTTTCCCCTATGAGGCAGAAGTGGGAAACCTAGACAACCCAAGATCTATCTTTTGTCCTTTGCTAACACAACAACTGTATTCTCAGGCTTGGTCTAGGCCCTGGAGACAACAGGCCACCCTTAGGTCATCATTTTCCACTGAAAGATCCAGGAAGAGCAATCAATGCAATGGATATGGCTATAGAAGACTGTTTAAATAATAATAATTATTATAACATACACACATATAATGGTATAAATATGCTGATATCTAACTAAATTGCTGGTTGATATAATTATGGCTTTTTTCACATTACCAACCTATGTGGAATGTCTGTAATGCGATGTTGTCTAAAAGAGCAGTAACACCAGGAAACACGTGGCCAAATGGAAACATAGGCTAAGATAATTATATACAATATGACACTTTGATTTAACTACTTCACTAAACAATCACTAAAAGCCTGGATATTGGTTTACCTTTTTATTCTTGTAATCAACAAGGAATCAATTGTATGTCTATTTAAGCCACTCCTCCAGGAATGCAAAACCAAGGGCAAAATGAAAAAAAAAAATCAGTTCAGCTTTACAATTATGGTGCTAAAGACTTTTTCCACATCCACTTTTATGCGGGCTTGCGGTATTTTTCTAATTATGCACTGTTGTGAGTCTTCATTATTCCCGAATAGCAGCACTAAAAATAAACGAGTATATATGATATTCCCCTTGAAAATTACAGATTTCAAAAGACTCGTCTCACAGTACATTTGTGTGCCCTAAACATAAGTGTTAGCTTTACTTATTCTACTAGTGTAACTAACACCATTGCTGCTAGGAATAAGAAAGCACAGTGCCTTACCTTCCACTTTAATCTGATTTGATGCACAGGCTGGGCAGGGGATTAATTTGAACTCCTCAGCCTGGTACATGGAGTAGTCAGTGCTGGCGACCACAATGGTGTCTCCTGCCATCCAGGACCCGCTGTCATCTGCCAGCTCCATGATGGTAGTGTTGGAATGGGTGTCAATTGTAATGGATGCCTGGGGCCTCACTGAAATTTCAATTCAGTAATATGAATTCATACATATACCAAAATAAAATAAAAATAAAAGCCTGTTTGTGTGTCTGTTTTAAATTATTTTTTTCATGCATTTAACTCAATGATAAGAGAAAAAAATAATAAGAAGAAAGGTAATGGTGTAAATGTATCCTTGGTGTTTAGAGCCATAATCGCATGAAATTATAATTAATATCTGGAAGACACAAATTGACCAGTACATCCTTTGTGTTGCTAGAAAATACATATTTTTTTCCAATAAGTCATTCATCTTGGGAGGTGAGTTTAATCATCTGCAACATGTAAGAACATACTATACATAGGCCAGTGTAAGTACAAACCGTATCATGGAATATTCAATTTTGTAGTTCAACAAAATAATGGCACTGCTTTCCTAAAATAATGTTAGGAACTGTTAGAGATCCTCTCCTTTCAGTGGACCAACCTTGGTCCTGTAATGCTCAAAACCGGTTTAAACTGCTTTTATATGTGTATACATTCGGTGGCTAAAGAACGTATAATTGTGGTTAACTAGGGCAACAACAAACAGACCTATTCTATTTAGCTCTGATCTATGAAGGACACCATTTAATTTATTCAGTCTGAACTTTTGACTACCTGCACCACTGTCCCTGGAGCACAGAATGTATTTTTACTCAAGAGAGCCAAGTAGTGATACATACTGTGCTGTATGACATGCAATTCCGCAAGCAGAGACGGTACCCCATGCCAAGTCTCTAAGTCCCCACTCTACGCTTCTCTGTTGACATGCAGTGTCTGATTGCATTTAGCACATTAAGTCACTATGCTGGCTGCGAGTTCCCTATTACGTGACAAGTCTACATCTTGGGAGCTAACATTCCATACATACCAAGTTTTCCACAGAGAAAGCGCACTTTATAGTTGTGGCACATGCCATCTGGCTGATCTTTATTGAGACACACAAAGCCGTAGCTCTTGTCGTTTTGATAGAAAATCTCATTTGTTAAATTGGAAGGGACCCCATCATCAGTGACTGCCTGAAGAGGAGAAAACATCAACAATCTGCATTGAGGGGCTGTTTGCCAAGCAGTTTCCAATGCCCTGGGCGAATAAAGTCCTCTAGAAATATATTTCATGGAATGTTATAGCATGCTGATTTGAATTCTTGTTAATTAATCATAGTCCATATTGCAGGTATGGTGCCACAAATATTGTTTTTTAAATATACCCATTAAGAAAATGTTCTTCAGGAGTATTAAAAAAATATATACTTCCACAGTCTCCCTAATGTCAGATGGATTTAAGTCAGATTGAGTCAGATCTCTGCTCTTTTGAAATACTGCCTTTTCAGTTGAAATGGCATAGGCACTTTCTCTTCTAGTATTATAGTGTAAAGCAGGTTTCTTTGTTTTTAACACAGAGGCCCCTGTTTATCTTGGCTGCCAAAATAAAAGCTCAAGCTACCTGAATGTCAAGTGGATTGGTACAAAGTTTGTCTGGAAAAGCGGTTCGGAGGTCAGACAGCTTTTCCCAATCTCCTGACCCTCTCTCATCGTCTCGATCAAACCACTCGGTCCATTCAGCCTCTGGAAAACAGGCAACATTTAAAGAGATTTAATGTGGAGAGAGCACCCATGATGTTGAAGACCCAGATGAAACACAAATATCAATACACAAGGTGCAGGACTTGCTTTTTACATCCTCAATCCTAACTTCACAAGTGTTGATTCCATTGATTGTGTAGATAGATATGATTTTTACTTATACATAGGTGAAACAATTTCATCTGCTTTTTAAAATTCTATTATCATTTTCCAAAGGACTTTAGTAGAACTTAACAGTGTGCTGTATGTATCACACTATGTTCTGTATTATACAAAATAATAACTTCACCTACAGGGGACTTTTTTCCATAGTAAATGTTAATTAATTACTTATTTAAGTCATTACCTAATGCAGAAATTACTGCTTCACATGTAACACAAAAATACAATTTCTGTTATTAATTATAATATATATATATATATAATAAAACTGCCATGACAAGACTATCACCAAGGACGTTATATAGAAATTTAAATTAATAGTTTTTTCTGACAACTATAGATGAAAACTCGAGTCATCCTAAAAGCGACAGAGTTAAAGAATTAAATGACTAACAAACTACAGCCCTTGTCTCAAATTCCATGAAGTGTACAGGCATATATGAGTGTCCCTAATATTATTCCTGTGAAAACCTTTCTGAATATGCAGAGAATAACCGATGATTAGCTTGCTTGACATTTCCCATAACCCACTGAAATTGTATGCATTACCTTGAACCCACTGGCTGGTTGTGGTGACTGTGAAGTGCTCTCCATACCCTGACTGGAAAACTTTGGAAGACTTTGCTTCAGATGAGGCTTTGGTACCTGTGTTGGAAAAAAAGGCAGAATGCTATGTTAGAAATGCACCAACTAACCTGTTCACATTCTGAACTGGGTGAGGTAAGAAAACAATCACCTTGGTAGGTTGCATGATCCTCCACAGACGAGGAAACATCTCCCTTCACTGTGATAAAACTCCAAGGGTGTCTGCAGGACCAAAGGGAAGGAGAGATGACTATGTTATCAAGAGCGATAAACATATGGACACAAGTTTCCTCAAGTCAATATACCATCGTGAATGGTCAGCTGTAGAATGCAGAGAAATCCAGATAAGAGTAATTACTGTAGTTTCCCACCAGCAGGGAAAGGGTGTGTGCTACCACAGGCTGAAGCTGAGCCTGAATTAAAGTTGAGGACGTTTTAACATTTTCGGTTTAAACAATTTGTCATGCAGCAGATTAAACAGGATCAAGATAAAAAGTATTACGATTTATTACGATATATATATATATATATATATATATATATACAGTGAGGGAAATAAGTATTTGATCCCCTATTATTCAGCAAGATTTCTGGCTCCCAGGTGTCTTTTATACAGGTAACAAGCTGAGATTAGGAGGACTCTCTTAAAGGGGGTGCTCCTAATCTCAGCTCGTTACCTGTATAAAAGACACCTGTCCACAGAAGCAATCAATCAGATTCCAAACTCTCCACCATGGCTAAGACCAAAGAGCTGTCCAAGGATGTCAGGGACAAGATTGTAGACCTACACAAGGCTGGAATGGGCTACAAGACCATCGCCAAGCAGCTTGGTGCGATTATTTGCAAATGGAAGAAACACAAAATAACTGTCAGAAATCCTGCAGCGCCCGCAAGTTCCCCCTGCTCAAGAAAGCACATGTACAGGGCCGTCTGAAGTTTGCCAATGAACATCTGAATGATGGTCAGATGAAACCAAAATCAAGCTCTTTGGCATGTTGCCATGTTGCCATGTTTGGAGGAGGAGAATGACCCCAAGAACACCATCCCCACAGCCAAACATGGAGGTGGAAACTTGGGGGTGTTTTTCTGCTAAGGGGACAGGACAACTGCACCACATCAAAGGGACAATGGACAGGGCCATGTTATTATTATTATTTTTGTCATTTAGCAGATGTTCTTATCCAGGGCAACTTACATTTGTACCCATTTATACAGCTGGGCATTTTACTGGAGTAATCTAAGTGAAGTACCTTGCTCAAGGGTAGAACAGCACTGCCCCACCCGGGATTTGAACCCACAACCTTCCAGTCATGAGTCCAGAGCCACTACTAACCACTACTCCACAGTGCATGTCATGCTGCAGAATAAATTTGGGGCCAATCAGTGGTGCCGTCAAATCTTGGGTGAGAACCTCCTTCCCTCAGCCAGGGCATTGAAAATGGGTCGTGGATGGGTATTCCAGCATGACAATGACCCAAAACACACAGCCAAGGCAACAAAGGAGTGGCTCAAGAAGAAGCACATTAAGGTCCTGGAGTGGCCTAGCCAGTCTCCAGACCTTAATCCCATAGAAAATCTGTGGAGGGAGCTGAAGGTTCGAGTTGCCAAACGTCAGCCTCGAAACCTTAATGACTTGGAGAGGATCTGCAAAGAGGAGTGGGACAAAATCCCTCCTGAGATGTGTGCAAACCTGGTGGCCAAATACAAGAAATGTCTGACCTCTGTGATTGCCAACAAGGGTTTTGCCACCAAGTACTAAGCCGAAGGGGTCAAATACTTATTTCCCTCATTAACATGCAAATCAATTTATAACTTTTTTGAAATGCGTTTTTCTGGATTTGTTTGTTGTTATTCTGTCTCTCACTGTTAAAATACACCTACCATTCAAATTATAGACTGATCATTTCTTTGTCAGTGGGCAAACGTACAAAATCAGCAGGGGATCAAATACTTTTTTCCCTCACTGTATATATATATATATTTATTTTACACAACAAGTGTGTTTATTAAGGCTTTCTTGGCAGGCCAAAGCATTCCCCCTTATTTTTATGACTTGGCGAGTCAGCGAGAACAGAAGACGGCATGGAACAACTTATTTTCCTTTAATGCACTAAGCTTTCATGTGGAAATATTTAAACAGGGATATTTATAAAGTGTTATGCCACTGATCAGAGTGTTTCCCATGGCCCATCTAGCCTGTTTTGGACTTCCTTCTTACTCTTTCATTACCTAATTGGTGTGATAATGGTGCCAAGCGTTCTGTGTTCAGTGAAGTTGTATTGATAATATACCAAAATAAAACAATATTATAGTAATAAGTCTTTAACAAAGATTTAATCCTGTTCAGAAAACTAAGGAATAATTACATGTTTAAACCAATCTTATGCTATACGTATTCATCATGTCTTTATATTATGCAAAAATTATGTATTTACTAGAACTTCTCTAAAATTGTGCTTATTTAGGATATTGTACACTACAAGTCACAGCCTTTACTATCACTATCATTATCATGTATCCAAGGCACCTTCGTGTATGCAACAACAGAAACCACCCCCATGCTGGAAAGATAACACCAGATCTGCTTCAGTGAACTTCATATCATGTACATCAGAAGGGAATTTAGGAACATGACAAGGGTAAGATTCTGCCTGGATTTCAACATCTCATAACTCATGTCTGAATCAATGACATGCTGCCTGATGGAACCAGCAGAGATCTCAAAGGGTAATCATCTGCTACGTCTATCGAGATTGTTCTGCTATGCATGATTACTACTCGTCCTTGCAGTTACTCCAAAAATAAAAACAAAGCCAAATACAAATAAAATATAAAGAGGACACACCGGAATCCAAGCCGATGGAAGAATCTGCTGCCCAACTTTGTCAGAGATTTCTTAGCCAGATCTTCCAGGTTATTGGACCCCTCATCATTCACCACCATGGCTAGAACCATTCCATCTTCCACCACGTCTACATACTGGGCTAGACGTCTGCTCTCATCCTTGCTTTTATATGTGTCGAACCTGAAATGTCACAAGAGCTGAAGTAAAAAATTGCAAACTATACATATTTGTAAAACCAACTTATTTTGCAAGAATTCAATTAAGAGAATAAGAAAAATACTTTTTATTGAGGGGGAAATAAAAAAATCTGCAACAACATAATTGATTGCAGTTTCCATATATAAACACAATTGCAGATTTATTTTTTAAAGATGTGAGCTGCCTTTGACTCTAAATCCAACAGAATGTCATTTCCTTAAGTCTGCCAAATTGGATGAAAATGCTGTTGTTTTTGTTTTTTATGGATCTTTGAATTCCTGAGTTTAAAAAGTGGTCATGGAACTGCAGCAGATATTCCAGCCCAGACATCCTGGGCAGAAATGAAAATCCATATGCGTAAGTCTTAAAGCTGAGCTGACCTGTCTGAGTGGAGCACTGCTCCTGTCTTGGGGTCTATGACATGGACAATAATGCCACGGTTTCCCCAGCCTCTTTCAAAGTGATAGCTGTCCTTGTTTGTCTCTCCGGGGTGCAGGGTTTTGTTCAGAAATGTCCAAGCCATTTTTTTCATTCCATGAATCTCCAACGTGCCCCCTGTTCCGATGCCAATATACTTTCTCCCAAAGTAGCTATGTTCTGTATCTGTGTCATCTGATCTGTACAACACAAATTTGAGAGAACAGTGATAAATTGGATGATTTGTTACCACTGCGTTCGCTTCACTCCCTCGTGACACATGCCATTGTCTTAACACATCTTAAAGTCTGATTTTTTAACATGACAATTTCAATTACTGGCAATATAGTCTATAACTATAGTTCCTACCTTCCATACAGGACAATGGTAAGGTTGCCTTTAAAAGGGCAGTCAGCACTGCCAATATGAAGCTCCCCATTGTTCCCAATTAGGATGTGTTTAGTGCGTAGCACAATTGGCTGACTGGCATCAGCAATCACAAGTTTTCCTGTAAAACAAATAAACAATGTCTGCATATACTGCACAATATAGAATACAAAGAGTATTTGCACCCTTCATCTGAGTGTTAGTCAGAGATACATTTAGTTTAATACATAGTGTTGGTAAAACTATGCTGGTATATCAATGCTATCTTGCTACCCCTGAATTTTCTAAAACCTGTCTAACCACTAAATATGCAGAGCTACAGCACAGCACCGTGGCTCTCAGTGTTGACGTGGAATGATCTGAATGAAGGGATTAAACTAATATTATCCATAGTTATAGGACAGGGGATCGAGTGCAATTGCTCTGGCTATTAAATGCTCTCTGACAGGAGACCTGCAGTGTGATCATGTGGCAGGGTACCTCCGTCAGAGATCCTGATGGAGTGGACGGTAGCAGAGGAGGTGAGCAGGAGCTTCATGCCGTAACCAATGGAGACGTGGTGGGCTTCATTATGAGCCGGGTTCCATGGCTGCAGATCAGCATCCTTGTCTGGACAAGCTGCAATTACATTGCCAATGATTACTGACAAACAGACGATGTAGAAAAAAATCATTGGTTGTATGAGGCTAGTTTTTAAATATACATTTATCAGAGTTTTTTTTTTAATTAAAGCAATAAAGGCCAAGAAAAAAAACTGACAGACTCCTACACAACAGGGAGAGAGGTCAGTAGTTCAGAGCTCTGCAGTGTTTAATGTATGTCTGCCTTTAAGATTTCGCAATGAACTAAAATGAGCACATTGTTGTGTTATGGCCCTGTACTTTTTCAGCATAATAACAGGGTGGATTCAGGATATAAACTCTCTCTCTGTCTCACACTCACACACACACACATATATATATATATATATATATATATATATATATATATATATATATATATATATATATATATATATATATGACAACATAATAGTCAGCATGTTTCATGTTCTCATAAGTTATTTAGCTGCTATGGCATACTGGCAGATTAACGCTTTGGGCCTTCTCTATTGTGCAGTCCTGTCCATTTAATTGCTGGGGGCATTTTTTTCCTTATTAATGAAGATTGTTGGCCTATAAAGGCTGCACCAGGATATACCTTTCTGATACTTAATGATTCCTTGAACTTTCTGAGTATACATTTACACACACAAACACACAGACACACTCACATATATATTATGACATTGTTCTTGCAGATGCACTCAACAAGAGCCATCATAAATAATAACACCCCCCTCCGACCTCTACTTTTTGTAAACCTGAACAGGTCTGAGAAGAATAGAATTTATTGCCAGACTGTTAATATTCAGGTTGCCAAAACAAATTTACAAAAGTATATGAACACACTTTACGTAAAACTCAAAAGGAATATATTGCCAACCCTGGAACTTAACTACATATGAAACTAAATGTTCACAACACAGTATGCTGGTTTCATTAACAATGATTACCAAACACCAATTTCAATTACAAAAAGGCCCCTGATGTTGCTTTCACATTGATTTTTGGTCATATCAAGTGCCCGTGTGCGTGCTCATGGTTTAGTGATGTTTGTAATTATATAGAACAGCCTAATGTTCTGTATTACTTCTGTTTGCAATTACAATAAAATGTTTTCAGATTATTTTTTTTATATCTCTATACTTAGTACCATTTAATCGTTGGTGTCCAAGATCTGTCTTTACTTACATATACCAAGAAAATAAATAAACAAAAATAGGACAGACTGGATTACTAGCTCTCATGCTATGCCCAACAACTGGCATATTTAATATACTTCTCTTTCTTTCTGGCTTCTACATCACAGAACAACAATGGTCAGCATGGTTTTGTTTTCTTCCCCAGCCCATTCTCCTGCAGAAGCAGTGACTCTTTACACTGGATGTCAATATTTATTTTTCCATGCTCTGCAAATGCCAGCTGTGCATGTTCTGAGCATGATCACAGGATGCTGAAAACAAGAAAACTAACTGAGGTAGCCTACAGTTAGTCAGACTGATTTAAACTCTGGCAGGTATTTGAACCCACACTTCCTATGTGAGTGCTTGTACTTAAACCACAAAGCCAGCCAAATTGTTCCATAGAGTCTGACTGCAAAGATTAAAGGAATCAGAAAGAAAACAACAGCTGTTTTCCTTTCCTCTTTTCTTCTTCTTCCATGGAATCTCTAAGGCAACACAAAGAATTACATTAAGATGAAAATGTATCTGTGTGCCCTTCACGTGGTTATGCTTTGTTTGAAGTTGACCTACATAATGAACGTGACTTATACAATCGCAACCCTGCGTTAACCCAATCTGAACCACATTTGTACCACTAGACCTACATTATACAAAACCTTGCATGTATCAGATGCATAACAATACATTAAGATCTGTGTAGTCTTTTGAATATGGGCTTTGAAAGACAAGTAGCGGAGGTCCCAGTATTTGACCTGGCACTGTAATTAGGTTGGCACTGCTCAAACTAGCAAGCTCTTCCTTGTACTTACCAGCTTTAATACTAGGGAGGAGAACTGCAACAAGTAATCCAAGACAGATCTTCATTTTCTCGCACAGCCAAATGTGATCTTGCACAGAAAAGGGATTGAGGGTTTGTGTTGTGTTTCAAGGCACCTGAAAAGAAATACGTTTTTGTGAAATGCTGGCCTGTGAAACCTGAGTAAAAGCTATGGTCATCAAATAAGTCTGTTAAACTAAACATTTTTAAAAAGCATGGTAAACATTAAACAACCAAAACAAAGCGAATAAATGTGCATTGTAGACAGATTCTAAATTTACATTTACAGTAACAGGAACAATTAGATCAGTTGAAAGTATTTTCTTATCACGTGAAGTACTTATGTTTTAAGCATCTGATTATTATTTTTTGCATTGGTTGATCTTCAAAGAGATTATGAGAGCATATTCTGTATATTCTTTCAAGATCAAAGACCTTCTGAAACTAAAAGCAGCTTTAATAACACTAATAATCTTGCACTTGTTTTACCACAGTTACATAAAACATTACATAACTTACATGTTATCATGTCGAAGTAAAGAAACAAGAAATTCAATAATAATGCTGTGGATGACCTTAAGACAATGTATCCAGCACCAGTCTCTGGTGACCAAAAAGTCCAAGATTGTATTTAAGTAGGAGGTCTTAAAGTTTGGTTATATAAATAAATTAAAAACATAAATCATGTCTACTTGAGCTAAAATAACTACCACAGACAACAAACTAAAAGTATCACCATATTTTTGGTTTCTTAATTGAAAACAGCTAAAACAAACATCTGGAGAGTTAAAGGGCACCAGGACCTGGACTAAAGACCCACAGCTTAAGAGCACAGACATCACAGCATTATGTGTGTTGTTGTCGAGACCACCACAGAGCATGCAAACCCCCTTATGCCACAGAGTGACAGTCTGCTGTAATACTAAATAAAAACAGTCAAACTGTAATACTCTGTCACATAGGCATATTCATTCAAACAAGTTTCAATTAAACAAGCTGCCCTTTTTCTATTATGGAACTACCGCATAGATAACATACAACCATTACATTCCAGCAACAATTTTGAAGACATTTCTAATAAATCAAACCCACCAGATTTTTGACTTAAACTACAGTGCAAATGTGGATACAATTGGTAGCTGTAAGAATAGGTTAAAGCTTTAGGATTGTTGAAGCAATTCAGTGACATTTAAGCAGTTAGTACACGTGGCTGGTTCAAAACAGTGCTGTTGTGTCCTCATTTAAACCATGGATTATCCAGTGAGGAGTCTGAGTTCACATTTGATCAACTCAACATCCATAAAACATAAAACACACAGCTATTTGTGAAGATATCCAAAAGATCTTGTTATTACTGGGCTTGGAGTTAGTATATTTTGCTTCGGCAGATCAAAACTCAGTATTGACCGAAAGCTCTTGTAAAATGTATTTAAAACAGGCCAAGACACCAAAAACCAGGCATATGAAAAGCAGAGACATTTCTCCAGCTTTGCTTCTTGTTACATTTCCATTGGGGGAGTCCTTAGGCCTTTGACACTACTGCGGTCTGTTTTATTTGGACACAGCTCACATTCTGGGATTGCGGCTGCAGCAAATTCCCTCCAACACAATCACAGCTGCTCAGAATGATTAGAAGGGGAATGTTATATGGGAACGATAAGAAAACAAGTGAAATCAACACTCACTGTCTAGTTAGCTGCAACTGCAGGTGTCAGGAACAATTACAAATAACAAACCAGGGCAGGTCTGTCCAACCCTATTAGAAACGTCAACCTATCAGCTACAAGTTAGCCATCGAGCTAATGCGAGAGCTTATAGTGTAAAAATCATACAACACATTTAACTGGATTTTACTCAAAATAAAATGTAGTATGGTGAGAAATATATATACCCTGGGGAGTGACATTCTCTTTTAAATAAATTGTTGTTTAATGGCACTGATCTATTTAAAGATTAGTTTTGATTTTTTAAATAGAAGTGGCAAACATTTACATTGGTAGGTGCAAGTCATAAACTGTTGTCTTGAAATGACACATTCAAAGGATTTACAGCATTCCACATTACTTTAGAAAGAATACATTTCTTTATTATGTCTCATTAAATACAGAAGTAAGGATACTATTGACAAAAGAAAGAAATAAACATATTAATGTCTTTATCCCTCCACACTGGTTTCACCATGGTTCTGCTGTAACCCTTTTAAGAGCTTTTCCTCCTTCCGGTACTCTTTTCCCAGACCAGGGCACTTATATTGCCTCAGTCTCAAAGGAACATAATGCTGAAGGGAGGCAGCCTCTCTGCCTGAAGATCGATTTACTATTTTAATCCAGGATGGCTTGGGTTGGCCTCTATAACCCAAAAAGGCAAAGCTTCCTGTTAAGGAAAAAAAGGGAGAGAAATGATTTAAGTAGCTTTCTAAAGTGCACAGCAGTTTAGTCTCAGAAATTGGCTGGGACTTTTAATGTCAGTTCCCTAAGGCCAAGACCCATATATTTGCATTCCAGCTCTCAAACATTGTTGAACCTGCTTTATTTCAGATGATGGACTACACTTAATAGAAAATGACCAGTGATTTCTTTAGTTAACAATAACATTAAAGGCTCATTTAAAACTTGTGAGTAGGCCTCACAACACAATGTCATAGTTAAACCAACTGCTTCTGTTCCCTCACTTCTATTTGAGATGAGCGTGTAAGTGCAGATAAACACTTGCTTGACCTATTCCTTTTCTGGCCTCGTTTACTTTTCCTTTGTCTCCACACATTGTTCAAATGAAATGAAAACTGTTATAAAATGTTATTGTTTTATAGCCATACAAAGGAATAATGAAACCTGTGGCAGTAGACCTAAGCAACGTGTGGATGCAATACAATTATAAATGAAAAGTACAATAATAAATGGACTCATAAATAAAAAAGTTCACTACATTCATAATTCTTTATATCAGCCTATTTCCTGCCTCTCCTTCAGTTCTATATACTGTAGACATCATTAATAAAGGTACATTATACATTTTGATGTAGTTTTTGTAGTGTTTGAAAAGCGCAGAACCACTTTCACTGTCCTTCAACTTGGCAGTATAAAAAAAATCTGCATTTACAGCCAAAACAAGATGGGTTTCTATAACTACCGTTTAATATCTGGTGTTCTACATGTTTTTCTGAACATCAAAGGAATACCAGATGAGAGACATGATTACAGTTGCATAATTAATGAATGATATTCGTAGATCCTTTGTTTGTAATTGAAAGCTTTCTCTTTTTTTTAAGCTTGTACCCTTTTCAAGTAAACCATGAATGTTTCTGGCTGTGCACAGATATCCAGCTTTCTTTCACAAGGTTTTTTTTAAAGAGTTCCCTCAGACTTAGTCACAACATTCTCATTGTAGTCAGAGTGAGGCTGGTCTTGTTGAAAATGCACAGTCAGGATCTTAACTCTGTCAGTGAAAGAGAAAGCTGATAGAAGCTTCCTTGCATCATTACATCACCTTTCCTGAAGAGGCCAATGGGCTTTGAAGACCCTAGTTTGATAAAGGCAGAAATCCCAGAGTCTCTAGGCAGATCCTTGATATCTCTTGAACACACTAGAACTATTGACCTACAAAAGCACACACAAGGCAGGATTAAAACAAGGCAAAACAATAATATATAAACACCATCCTTCCTCAGAAATAAATGTTACGAAGAAAAGTCTAAGTCTGGTAATAAAGAGTAGTAGTACACAGAGGATTACATTGTGCTTAATTTGACAAATTCTTGGAGGTACCCACATTTTGAGCATCATAACATTGAACAATAAGTCCCTCTTCCAGATTTCAACACTGAATTTATAGGATTTCTTCACTGCATTTCTTTTTAGCTGTACCAGTTACATAAAATGTAGATTTTATGATCTCTCTGGGCCTGTTATGATTTAAGTAACTTTTCTCAAACTAATCTGCTGTTACAAAAAGACAACTCCATGGAGGAATATTAAACTGAGTTTTTTTTATTATTTTTTTAAGGCCAATAACTGATTTGTCATCTGACCTTTCTTTGACAGTAGAGATGATGTAGGAGTCAATGGCACTGGTTGCTTGAGGAACAGTCAGCGTTTCAATGTGCCGTCTGCTTTTAATTTCTCCAGTGCATGCATCAAGAACCACAAACAACATTCCCTGCTTCCTATAGAGGAATATTTCATCGTTCACCTGTAAGAAAAAGGCAACAACTAATGGTAACTTGTTAAAAATGAAAAAAATATTTCCTTTGAAGCCCTGCATAGACTTGAAATGTATATCTTTGGCGTTTAGTACATCCACTGGCTATTATCAAAGTAATGTTCTCTTGTTTAAATCCTTATGTCACCAGAAAACTCATGAAAATGCATTCTGGCATGTGTAATGTCCTCATGCATCCACACAATAGCTATTAAGGTAATTGCAATGAAATGTGCTTTTTCCACATAGAAATCAAAATAAATATCACCTGGTCTTCCTGACACGAACAGAATAACTAAAGGTAAACGTTAATAGCTTGTACAAAATGGTAATATTCTCTATCATTTTGATTCAGACCATCACTCTTCACTTTGTGTTTTATTATTTCGCCTGCTATCAACAATACAATGCGAGTCAGAGAGAGAATGCTACTATAAGAGAAATCATAGGCGCTCCCAACAGATGATTAATTTAGAGCCTCAAAGAGTTAATACAATGCTCTGTATTGCTGCTTGTTTATGAGTCGAGGGCCAGGTTAAGGATCTATGTTTAGAATACATTTGGAAATTTGACCTTAACCCATCATCGAGAACAATCATTGTGTTGAAACATTGTTATCTTTGCATCCACACTATAAGCAAATGAACCCTTATTAACACCCTTCACAGCTCTGACAGTGCCACCTACTGCACTGCACCAATTTACACCGATGTTGAACTCTGAACCAGACACCGGTTTCTTTGAAGTATCATGAAGTGCTGTTCTGCAGAAATGCATATTTCAGGCTATTAACATCAATATTTCACATTAGCTTAAGGTTCATGTAGTGGATTGTTACAGGACTTAAAATGTAGGGTTTACACCTTATATCCTTTAAACTAACCTGAACAAATTGGTCACTCAGGTGACCTTGTATGTTTTTTCTGCTCTTCGTTATTTGCAGATCACCTAGTCATTCTTTTTATATGTATAATACAACAATATTGAATACCTACCTTAATAAAAGCAGACTGTAAGCCATTTTGTATGTGTGCTCTGCTGAGAGAGAGAACCTGTACCCTCACATACTGCATGTAAGGCTCACTGGAGATAGCAACCTGGTCAGGCATACAAAAATGTTAAATAAATAAACAAACAAACTCAATCAATAAACACCAAAGCACAAACAGAAACAGAAAGGATGTTTACCTGCCATTAGAGGCTGGTGAATTTTAAAATGTACATTTTAGATTAGGAGATATGCCAACTGCACACATTTTGTACTATCAATTGAGGTTTTCTTCTAGGATCTGACATGACCTTCCCCCTTAGCCAAGCTGATCCAAATACATGTGGAATTAACAAGCAGACATCTAATACAGAAAAACAACTCTAAAACAAACAGCCCAGGTTGAGTGAGAAACATTTTAAAATGCATTCTGGGAAGTAGTCCAAGCAAGAGAGAAGGCAGATACTGGTGATACTGATACACTTTTCAGCAAAGAATACACCTGACCCCCCGACAGCCTGGGCCAGTGCCAGCCTCAGTGAAGCCACGATACCTGAGGGGCGCCACACAGGCTGCAGGGAGTGGCCACACGCCGAGACACCCACAGCCGCTCGGCTGGAACCCTGCGGCTCTTCGCTGGAAAGGGATTAGTCAGGCAGGCCACGGTCGCTGTGGAAACTGAACGCGCTACGACCTTCACTCTCTCGCAGCCCTGTTTGGAGCAGTAGCTGTGACCCTTACGTGGGTGGTTAGCTTGCAGGTGCAGAAAGAGGTACCTAGACGATGGGAGACAAGGAGGTGAAGGATAACAATTAGACAGAAAAATAAATATATGCAGACATGCAGTACAGTACAGTACAGTACATGTCCCACTCCAATTCTGAAACCAAACCTATGCCACTGCACATACATACATAAATCCAAAGTCGGAAAACTGATACAATTTGACAACATATTAACACAAATGCCTAAATGTCTGCTGTTTAAGGAAACTTGCACAAACATTATCTGTATTCGTAGCTCTATGAACAGGCCATCAGAATGCACAGGGTAACACTTCTTCAGCTTTATTGTGGTATTTGTTCTTCCCACACTATTGAAGGATGAAAATAAACAATTTTCTCTACATTCTGTAGAAATGAGACTCCATCCTAACCTTTGCTATGGGAAAGGGCATGAGTATCATGTGGATTTTCATTTCAAATAATACAATCCAGTGCCAGAAAGAGCCAGAAATCCAGACTAGCTAAATTATGCAAGTCCACTGACCACAACGTGAGGGTCCCAATTAACGAAATGATTCAGTGAAAGAGCGAAGACAGAGATTACGAAACAAAAATGTGAGAGATGATGAAATTGAAGATTGTGACCGTACCCTGAATGTTTCTGTAATTAAAACCAAAGGGCAGTGGAGCCTGACTGAAGAAAATGACCCATTTAATGGGAAATCTACTTATAATTCACATGTAAGAACTGAGCCAAGAAGAGACGACCGCCTGTCTGCCTGCTGTTGTCTTGAGATCCGTTGCTAAAGCCTGTATAACAGGCATCAGACTAAACTCTGCCTCGCATTACATTTTTTTGTCCTCAAACTGAGATTATTAAAACAATAGACGGCATCAATATGATGTATTCAGCTATACTTTTAACAATATAGTCAGTATAACTGCAGATTAACAGTAATATCTTTTACTTCATTTCACTTCTCCCAGATGGAGTGTATTTGGGGAAATTGTGAAATACATCTAGAATATGAAACTTCAATCAAATCATTTAATACAGGGAAAGCAGAAATGAAGAAAGATAATTTTCTATTGTCTCTGGCAAATGAATGCAGCACAGTTGCAGGACAATCTACCGTGTAATGCAAGCAGGCTCTCCACTGGACACGGGCGCCGCCACGGGCACAGCCACTCACCCCGACTGGCTGTCAAAGTAATAGAGCCTCTTCTCAGGGTTCCCCAGCACTGCTTCCACAGAGGAGGCAGAGGAGTAGTGCTCCACGCTGTGCACCTTCCCCGTCTGGCGCTGGTTTATGTCCGATATGATTTTGAACGTCGTTCCTTGGGGATAACAGAGAGCCACTTGGATCCAGTTGCCTCTGTGAAACAAAATGTCATCAGACAAGGGGCCGAATGTGACACTTTTTTTATTTGTATTTGTACATTTACTTTGTCCTCCCACAATATTAACTGTACCCTGTACGACAATAAGAACTAGTTTACTCTACTGCAATCTACTGCATAGACCACCATGACTATTTAACTCAAATGATTATTATTCATTATTCAAACGAAAAAAGTGATTCTGCATATAACACCCAGACATGCAACATAATGAAAGACCTTATTAGAGTGTCTAGTTGATATAAATTCCTAACATACCAACATGTTTTTTCCTTGAATATAAATTTAGTAATAAAATTAGTATACTAATTATTTTAAAACAGCTCAATATATAATAACTGCAGCAGCCAGTGGGTCATTTCAGTTCACACCATCTGTGGACAGTCATATCACAAAGATAGAAAAGACTGGTAAGTATCCCCTCCACATCTGTTCCCATCCGCTTTAGAATTAAAAAAAAGATAACATTTCTAACAATTCAAAGAGATTAAAAATGTCAAAATACATGAGGTATGTTACTTAGACGGTCTGACCTGACAAGGTTTTCTTGCACAGAGAGAGAGGAGAGATATTAGGTAACTGTACAAGTTTAAAGTAATTTGGCTGACAACCAAAGAGACTTATTCAACAAGTGACGAAAGTGCTTCTCATTCCCTTGGGCATGCTTAGCATTGCTTTAACCCTTCTGTGTAATCTAGCATAGCGGCATACAAATGAGCAGCAGAAGTGAGGCGGAGAGCTGACTGTACATCTTAAATAGTGACAAACTTAGGCTAACACTAGGAGCCCCAACTGTTTGCATTGCTGCTACTCATTTTTAAGTATTCAAAGCACACGTGGTGAACACGCAGATGACAGAACAGACCTTCGGCACACAGACTGATATGTAGTCAGGGGCTTCACCATTGAACAAACAGCTCCCTTTTTCCAAAATCAATTTAACATAAAAAAGCAATGAAAGCGGTTTTATGTTTTTGTTAATGTGAAATCAATTGGATTTGCTTTTTCCTTTTTTCCAGCTGTCAGATAGATTGATGAGTCTGGCAATACTAAAAGGAAAGTTTTTTTTTTATGGTTTATTTACATTCTAAAACAAATCTTGATTTAATTTCTCATGAAAAAGGCTATATATATTTTTTTTATTTGATCAACCTAGCTAGGTCCTGCTTGGTCAATTATTCGAATGTTGGTGTTTATTTAGATTACAACATTATTTTTTTTAAATGTTTTCTTTCTTAGATGACTGCTTGTAGATGTAGCAATTGCTGCCTTTCTTAATTGTTTGAGTTATGGGTAAAAAATAAATATTTTCATTGTTAAAGGTCAACATGTATTTAACAGTGCATAAGGACAACAATGTAGCCGATGTAAGACTCAGTATATCTGTCATACATTTGGCATATGTCTTACAATTATTAAAATAACTATAGATGTTTGTACTTACAAACCAACTACAATAAGGACAACTTGACATCAGACTGGGAGTAATGTTTAGTACTGGGAGAACTTTGTCAGTGCTATGAAACTTGGATACATTCCCTCGAATTCCATGTGTGATATATTTCCAAGCCTTGCTAAGCCTTTTTTTATTTGCAATGTAAAAACTAAACAGTTGGTTATCTTCTTATCTGTCATCGCTCTGGAGATGGCAATAACATAGATTCCCATTTATCCAGTTCTGATCTTTCCATCCGAGTCATACGCTGATTTTAAAGCCTGTAAAACGCCTTTTCTCAAATGAGACACTCAGAATCGACGACATGTCATTGTGCTTAATTTGTTTACCAGTGAAATGAGTAATCCTGCACTGTGGAAGCAGAGACAGGACTTCATTTAATCATTCCCTTTCATGTGATGAGAATATTTTCTGTTCTGTGCAAGACCTCAGGTACATCAATTTCAGCATCGCCTCTCAGATAGTTAAATGTAACAACCACCCTTCTTTACAAATATGATAGTACAATGAAACATATTTAATGTCAGTGAGTCATATTGAGTTTTATGCTGAATGTACGTACAATAAATAGGAAATAGAAATGTGAGGTAATAGTGCTTTTTATGCGATACGTATAGACACCAACCTGTTTACAGACAGTGGCTTTAAAAAGAAACCTTTAGATTGTCTGTGTTGATACAGTACATCAAATGGTTTAGTCTTGGCTTATTAGTGCTATAAATTGTCCTAAAGCGTGGGTAGAAAAATTAGCTTTTGTGACTAAGTTGTCTTGGTAATGGAAGCCTTTAAAATACACACGGCTAGAACACAGCTGTAAGGGTTTTCCAAGCAGACACAGCAGGAAACTAAATTATTTTCTTTCAGAGCAATAAATATTGTCCACATATCTTCAATAACAGAACCTCACACCTGCCGGAAAAACTATTTTTGTTCCTATTAATGTTACACAATATTCCACATGCAATCTCAAGTTCCTGAATGCCCTTGGATTTTTTTTTTACTGTCCAGACAGAGATCAACAGACAAAAGTGTTAAGTTGTAAATTGAAGATTTAATTATAGTTCCAAAATGACAAATTTATACCGAAATGTTCTGACTTGCCTGTAGCTTGGGCTACATTTTTATTGGGTAATGGGTGGAGGGAGGCTGTTTTTAGTAATGAATAATCAGTGTTAACCATTTATTGATCATTTTTTCACTAAAACTAAAACCTCTTTAGATCAAAGAGCAATAATAAATAAATCCAGAGAACCTAGACAAAACAATCTTGTGATAACAAACTGCAACCCAGCACTCAGAAGTGACAGCCCAGAGCCTTTTTGGTGCAAAATGCAGGAAAGAGAAAGAGTATTATATATAAGTGGAATACAACTATGTATATCAAGTCCATTGAGATATAACTGCCAAGTCCTTTAAGTGTGTGGTGTAAACCCAGCCTGCAAAGTGTTTGGTATGTGGTCGAGATATTTTTTAGTTGAGTATTGTGGCTTGACCTATACATCAATTTTAAAGTATTTTAAAGATGTATTATTTTCTTTCAGATTGTCATTAAAGGCTTCAATTTCAGAAACAAGAAACCCCTACAACTGTTGGATAAAGAAAGATTTTTTTCTTTCCCCTGTCAATGTTTTTGTGTGCCGGCAAATTAAACAACAGGAGCCCTTCCCATTTCTCATTCACCTCGGATCATTTCCCTTTTGAGTCCACATGCTTTTCCTTGGCCAAGTTTGGGATTGCGATCAAAATAACAAAAGAAAAACTTAAGTTGTATGGGAATGTAATGCCTATGAATGACTTATCAGATGAATTACCAAGATTACAAAGGTCTCCTTTTCTTACATTTCTTAAGGTTTTCTTTTCCTTTTTTTATTGATTCAATTAAAATGTATGTACCAGTAGATCATAAAGGCCATTCAGGAGCATACAATGACACAGCACATGAGGGCTTATTTCCTTGTTTGTGTTAAAAGGTATCTTAAATTATGAACCATTCAGCTATTTATATTTAATGGAAACAATTGCTTTAGAATTGTGTTCTGCAAAATGTTATAATAATTTAAGGTGGATGTTTGTTAGTTTGTATATTATTGTTTTGTTTCCCAAGTAATGGGTATATCTGATATAATTTGATATAAATTTGATATTATTTGATAAAAAGCCAAACAACTAAATAATGTTCCTAAACTTAATTCACATGCCACTGCATTAAAAGGGACACATCAAGAAGTCCTGACACCATTCTATTATACCTAACACAGAATGTAACGGTTTATTCTGATTAAACCGAACACTTATATATCAAACACAAATATATGAAACTAAGAAGTTGCTAGTAACAGGACAAACCCAGTGAATCTTTCTACTTCAGCCATATTCTTATCAGTTGGTTTGCCAACACTTAGGGATTGTCATCGGTGTCTCCAGTGACAATCCCTTAGTGTTGGCAAACCAACTGTATGGATGTAAACCTAATAAATAACATTGTTCTGTAGTACAGTAACATTAGAGTTGTACGAGAGTAGAAGCATAGCCAAGCAAAGACGAAGTGCACACTGTAGAAGGTTCTGGTTTCAAATGTTAGTGAATATTTGTTTGTTTAGCTCAGCTTTTACTCGGGTGAACATAAGGCCATAGCAAAATGGGCGTTTTCTGCTTTTCATGTGGTTAGAGGAACTCTGCATTTATACAGGACAGGGCCCAAGCAGGATTGTGTAGGAAAACAAGAATTTGTTTTTTATCAAAGACAATTTGTTTAAAACGTTTGTCAGCAATTACGTTACTACTATACTGTCAACATGTCCCCAAAGCAGACTGTACATGCTTCATTTCATGTAATGCTCTCCTGCACTCTCACCCACTTATGTGGAAGAAATAATAACTTATAAACATAAATGTATATAGAGAGATAATTTTTGCAACTGGCTGTCTGATTCCCCGGGCTAGGGTCTTGGGTTTGTAAGTTTTAAATTCAGCTTTGCTGTAGTTCTGCGGTAAAACTGAAAATCAAATGTGACTTCCCACGCAGGCTTGTAATGAATATATATCAATTAACATGTTTGCTTCTAGTTTAATTTATAATTATCGTTTCAACATTTGATATCAATAAATCATATAATATATATATATATATATATATATATATATAAAAGATCTTGCTGTGTGGACCACATGGAAAATACATGTTTTGGTGGCATCTGGGGGAATGAAATCAACTTCTGCTCTGATCTATAATGAACTTTTCAAAGAACAGGGGAATTGTGGATAGAGGCAAAGTATTGTATGTATGGTATTTTCCAGTCTTTTATTTGGAAAACATAGCATCCAACTATGAGCCAGAAAATACAAGTTTGATCAACTGTAAGTTTTATAGATAGGTATCTAGAAACACAGTAACTATATAAACTCTGCTGATGCATAATCAGATAGAAGGCAATTGTAAAAGACTCAAATGTATCTTGTTGATAAGCCAGAAACAAGGGAAGATCCTATGAAAGCTGCCAAACCTCAAACAGTCATCACAAAAGGAAACGTAGATATGAAAAGCCCTGAAATAACCATTTAATGAAACCACATAGTTAGAAATATCTTTCTCTGGTGGTTGAAGGCTTAATTAGTTAAACGTGCATCAACCAGAGACGGATAACTACAGGGCTTGAGGGTCATCTGAATTCATTTTATTTCAGAACGGAATTACTTCTCATAATTGGTTAAAATGTCCAATTATCCATTTACTCAAGGTCTAAAGTAAGTGCCACTTAAAATATACCTCCTAAAACCTACAAGGACCCGGACCCTGGAGGACTGGGGTTGCCCCATAGCTGACATCAACAGTCACAGCAAGGAAAACAAGAAAAACAGTTACCTATTGAAGTTAATGGGGTAGAGTATGACCTCCTCGGGGGACCGCCCCTCCCACTGCACTATGTAGGCCTGCTGTAGCATCACCACCGGCTGGTACTGCTGGTATGGAGCTCCCCGATTTACGCCCTGCAGAGCCAGGGGCCGGCTGGAGTACATCTCCCTTGCAATAAGGAGCGTCACGTTCTCTGGGCGCCGGGCTTGGATGTACAGCTGAGGAGTAAAAAAAAAAAACACCTTCAAATTTCATACAGGCATTTTTAATTATAGCTTTGAAATGTTTAAATAGCTCCAGCTGTTCAAGACTCTATGATTTTGTCATTCCACTTACATCAGGTATTTTTTTGGCTAATGCAATTGTTTTCCTTTCTGGTACATTAGATTCAAAGACACATTTTAATTTAAGCATTTGCATCTTGTTCTGGAAGGACAAAGTTAAATGAGCCGACACAGACAAAAATTCTAAGCATTTTTAAGCTGGCGATAACCGGTACAGAGGTCATTGAAACTTAGCTACAATTTCAAAACTCAATTCTCAGTCCTGAAGAACAAAAATAGAACACATTTCCAAGCAAAGAGTGTCAGAAACAATTACTTCAACCATTGGCCTTAGAAGAGTCTCTACATTTCCTGAGTGTGTCAGTGTGTCATCTAACCTTTGTTGAACTAATGTTGTAAAATCATTCAATTATTGTATGTGTTTATTTAAAACAAGTACAATTTATTTAATAATGATTTAATACCTAGGTTTCCACATTTTGTCCTCTGAAGGAATAATGCATCAATAAAATTAAGACATCTGGATTTTTATTCCAAGAACAGGGAATTGCTCTGTCCCTTAATGTCTGTATTACTGGTTCAATTACATCTGCAGACATCCAAGATACAACAGTACTTGTTTAGAGACATAGTGCCAGAGTCTCTTATCTAAAAAGGCTGTCTTACAGCAATACTCTCATACAATTCCTGCCACATCGGCATCTAGTGCAAGTGACGCATACGGAATGTTTCCACAAGTCTGTCAAACATGCTCATGTGACAACGTATTTGGAATGTAAAAAATTGCATGAAAGCAAATACATGCACCATTTGCACGCACGACCTGTTCAGACAAAAGCATGTACAATCCATGCCAAGGAAACAATTAAACCAAGATGGAGCTACTTAAAAAAGTATTGCAGTGGTGTAAGATGTTTCCAAACTATTCCATAGCAAATATTTTGTTTTTCTTCTGCAGCCCACAAACAAATCAGATATAAACTAAAGGTTTATATCAGTATTTCCCCTTTATTATATTTTAAAGATTAGCTTCAACCCATAAATATGTTGTGTAGCCACTGTACATCTGCCAAAACAAGAAATTGGTGCATTACAGTGGCTGTACTCAAAGAACTAAGTATTTCACTTCATTTTCAAATGCTTTAAGTGGATCTCACTCAGGAAAGCCATGACATATCATTAATAAAGTTAAAATGGTACACGAGATGTTTTATACAGTTTGTATTTTTGGCTTCTTTGCCCTCTAATTTAATTTTAATAGAACTCTGTACAATTTTCCATCTGCCATTCTGGCATCACTGATTGCCTTGCGTCTTTTGAATCAGTCTTATTTACGTCTCAACACGGCATAAAAATAGAATACCTTCCCCATGAAAATGGATAGAGCTCTAACCACCTCTGTGTAACAAAAACAGTCTTGGTACAAGGTGTTGTGCTTCACTGTCCAAGATGACTCAACCTTGCCAAGCTTAAATAGCACACCATGCTTCCAATAACATTCTCTGTGCATTGAAACAAGAAACTGAAAAATATGATGATTATGGCGGCATTATTTAGTTCAAGATAATTCAATAAAATGTTCCTCTGATGATACTACCGCCACACTGCAAGATTCTCTATGCTGACTTATTTAGTTATTTGTCTCATTACTGCTCTGAAAGCGTACATGTACAGAGAAGATGTAGTCCTACCCAGATGTGTATACATCATAATAAAATAATGTATCATTTTATGGTCTGATAATTACACAGACAACACATTTTAATGTTGTTGCTAAACAGTGTTCTTACAAGAGTGATTGATTAAACAGAAATGAGACATGCAGGGCAAGCAAACAAAAAGACTGGATCAGAACTGGGTTTTTCCCCTTTTTACCACATCACAATTCCATAACTTGTTACCACTTGCCTAAGACCTTGGTAATAACAATATTTAAGTCTCAGTGATCCAGTGTTGACTTGTAAAGCACATTACATAATTGTTTAGTTTATAAAATAAAATCTCTTACAAACAGGCAGAGTCTTGAATTAAAAGGAGAAAAAAAAAGCCATACAGTTATGGCAATATAAAACAAATAGAGTTAAGCTGATATATTTGACATTATAAGTGTCGTGAGAAGCATGCAAGGTAATACTGTGCATTCCAGCCTCACTGCTGAAGGGGCTTCCAAAACTCATTTTTGTAAAGGTGGTATTTAGGAATTCAAAACAGTAGGAATCCCAGTAAAAGCTAAGGTTACGTGGATGGATTTACGGAGCTTATGGATTAAGATGGATCCCATTTACACTAGAGACACTCTGCAGCTTAAAGCAAAAAATAAGCATTGCACTATGTCCCGAAGTTCATAAAATATTGGCTTCTCAACAAGATCCACCCTGGCTGACCCAATTCTGGAGGCAAACTTGGAAACAATGAATTACCTTCAGTATTCCAAAAATGCATTTAACTGTCCCTGCTGTTTTCCCCTTGCAGAACAAACCAAATATAGGATTTATTTAGAAAAAGAGACAATTTGGAAACTTAAAATTAGATAAAGAGAACATGTTTACTATAAAATAAAACATACATAGGCTTGCCATACTTAAATGGGAAGCCTAAACAGAGAGATAAAAATGTATGAGACAACATCCAGCACAAAAAGCAAAGGATATAAACACAGAAAAATCTGACATCTTGACTTATGCATCACACAAGACAAATACTAATGCTGTAATTTATAAAATTAGTGTGCAGGTGTTACAGGGAAATCATTTAAATATGGCAAATTGTCTCAACAACCCAATGATAGTCTAATAAATGTACATGCACCACCATCCCTCAATGTGGGAGAGTAGGAGTTTGCATAAAGAAGAATGGGCAGCAATTTTCATTACATAGAATGTATCTGTTTACCTTTACAGAAATGTTAAAAGGTATTAATATCTGCAGTCAGCCTCAAAAACGGGGTATATATCAAGCATCTGGACAGGATAAAACAAACACATGGCAAGGGCCAACCTGACAAAAAAAAAACAGCTGAGCCAAGAAAAAAAAATAAAAGTAGACCGAGCATAAAAAGAATGTGGCTTAATCTCTGGCAGTTGGTGGACGAAATGTGAAAAACATATGGCACAGAAAAGCTCCTACTTGATCTGTGCAGCTTTGTAAAAACTTGGGGATATATTTACAAAGAAAAATTGTTTGATTGAAAATGGGAAATAGCTTAGGAAATAGTATAATATACTTCAGGTTCATTAAAAATGGAAATTCAGAGATTTCCAAAAGTCTTCAGGTCTACAGCAGAATTTTAGGCAAGGCTTTCACTTCCCAGCAATTCATAGTCTCTTTGGAAAGTGGAAGTAATGCACAAATGTTGTTTTCTCCCAGTATAGCTTACCCTTTGAGATGGTTTCCCTTTATCAGGCATTTCCTAACTTATGCAACTAATACTGGGGCATTTACATTGATGACAGCTCCTAGCTTCCGCATAAACCACTTCATAAACAAAGTTTAAGTGTTTACTGGCTTAATTTGAATGGGCCGATTTATTTTTCTACAATATGAAATCAGCTTCCCATCTTGCCCTTTCCTTCAATTTCATGCATTTTTTCCAAATATATGTCATCTAGTGTCAACCCCACTCCCTCTTCCTAGCACATCAGATTTTGTGCCAGATCTTGGAAAGACACCACACCTCTTGCTGTACAAAGTACACCAGGGACTTTGGATTAAAAGAAAAAAAGCAACAACACTCTCAAAAGAGGATGGATGTTAGAAAAGTTCTTAACATAAGAACTCCTAAGGATTTGTCAGCAACAATTATAGGCTTACTGCAACAGAATTACTCCATGGATTAGCTTATTACAAATGTGATGCAGTGCAGTATAGCACTGAAACTGCATACTATTAATATGGCATAAAGTACAACTGCAATATCAACACTCTTCGTTAAGAGTACTGGCATCAGACTTATATGGGCTGAGAACATTACCTGTGCGTACTGTCCATTGCATATAACACCATTCCATCTTGGCACAGTGAGGCAGCCGGGGTGATGGATAAGGTAGTTGTCCACTCGGGCTATGTAGGAGTCTGGGTATCCAGTCACTGAACCATCCAGGTCATGGAAAATTGAAGTTTTGTCCCCATCCATGTCATTGGAACCAAACCACTGTCCCGGCTTGCCAAAGAACACATTCAGTCCTACCTAGATGTGACATGAAAATGTCAGTGGTAAATACATAAGAAATGGAGGCTGATGGCAAGAGGCGCCAAGAGTTTTAAAATGACAAAAACAACAACAAAACAGTTGTTACAGCAGTGTGTGGTGGACTAGGCATCATCGCTACTGCAGGTAAATCCAGCCCGACAATGTTCCACAAAGTATATGGACATTGATTACTACACTTTATTATTATTATTATTTATTTATTGGCAGACGCCCTTATCCAGGGCGACTTACAAAATATAAGCACAATACATAGTGATACTTTAGTATGCAGCAGAAAAGAATCAATTTGTTCATAGAGAGCTAAAGAGCCAGAACAGTACAGGATGGTTGCCAGTTAAGAGCAGTTGCAAACAACAGCAAAGAGAGGTATTATTAACATTTGACCCATTCCATAACAGTTGGCACTTTGTTTAAGATAAAACCCTTTGTTTCTGCCATGTAAGCTGAAGACTCATAGCTGAATGTTGGCAAGACGCCCACATGGACAGGGAATATAATTGCTGAGATAATGGGAAATAGATCCCAACCTCAAAGGTGCCAGCAAATTCACAATAGACATGGGCACCACTGTGACTGAGGGGAATTCATATAAAAAGACTGTAAGCCTTACAGTCTGAAATGGCTGGCACATGCTTAACATGGATTACACTTCCGTGCCAAATGACTTCGCTTTAGTCATTATCTGCCAAGTAAAATCTGCAATTGTTGCACCTAAAGACTGATAATTAGTGCTTTGCCAATGGCAATGCGTTGACCAGCAGAGGATACAGTGAGGATACAGATAAAATAATGACTTTCTTCATAAGTGTAAGCAATTAGAACAATGGGTTTTGTCCGAGCACCGCCAGACGGGATAACAGAATGCTGGAGGCAATGAAATGAAGACATCACTATTAATATCCACAATGAGCTAAATAAAAGCTTACTAATTATGTTACACATGTAGTGCTTCCATTTTCAAAAGGGATCAGTTGTCTCCTGTATAATAAATGCTTGTTCATTGACCCATTTTTTATAACATAGTGCAGACAGAATGTAATCTAGCCTAGATTTATGGAAACAGACACCGGTGTTAAAATGCAAAGACACATTCTTGGACAGATAGCTCTGATTACAAACAATTAATTAGGTAAGTTATGCAAGGTGCTTTGTATCTGGCATTTTTACATTACAATACAGGGCTCTGTTAACAGTGCTCTACATTCTAGATGCATTTGCGATTGACAACTTGCAAACAAAAAGCAAGAAAAATCACCTATGCATTTGTTTTCAGATGTCTCTGAAACAGTACTCTGAAAGATGAACTCAGACGCCCCAATGAGAGCAGACACAGAGCTTCAATGGGCTCTTGTCTAAAGGAAAGAAGTGCAATTGTAGATCACCATAACCTCACTACTTATTCAACCCCATTAACAAAATAGGGAATTGTTGAAATATTTTCTTTGTCCACAGAGTTAATTTTTGGCAGCATTTACAATTACCTCACAAAAACTTAATAAACATACATTCTCAGATGTTCCACAAAGTAAGTGAATAAATGTCTTACTGTTCTTTCCATCTTGATGGAGGACACATTGTTTTGTGGGCTGACCTGCCAGGCATTCTTCATGAAGAACCCAATAGCACTGGAGTATCTGTCCACAGTTGGAGTAAACTTCTTGAAGGAGCACTTGGTCAACCTCACTGGGCCATCATAGATTTGGAAACCACGAATTGGAAAGGTCCTGCACAGCATAATATAAACAAATAATGATAATTAAAAACATAAATAATGATTGTGTTCTAAATGCAGACAGGATTAGTGTGTTACAAAAAAGATGTTTGTGCCACAAACAAATGTGTTTGTTTGTTTGTTTGTTTTACATCAATAGATGTTCTACCTGCCTGAAACATGGAAATCTACACTTCATACAGGGATAACAATATATATTATCAACAAAAAATATTATCAGAACCTTTATTCTGAACTGTGATACTATCTGTGATACTGGCCAAATATTCTAATTTCTATCTACATAGAAAGTATCTCACTTGTTTCTGGGAAGCGTCCTGTATTCTCTGTTTGCCCCCTCTCCCCAGTAGCTGTTTTGACCTCCATGACTTCCAACATTGCTGCTTTCGCCCACAAAAATGGAATCGGTCACTTCAAGACTGGAGCCTTCATCAGTTGGGAAAGTTCCATCACTGTACATAGAAGCATACAAAAAAAGTGTCTGCATAGGCTGTAGTAGGGATGGCTGCTGTTACATTATTTATCATTACATTATGCTGTGTAGTTAGCATTGCCTTTAAGGACAGTAAATAATGTCTGAAAAACACAGCTGGATACAGATGGAAAGTACACCCCACTTTAATTTCACTCTTTCACACATGGATTCTATGTGGTGAAATTAGAAAAAGTTTTTATCCAATGAAAGGGATATTAAATCGACAACTCTTCAGCACTGCTTGGTTCTGCAACTAACTGCATTGACAGGTTATGCTTATATATATATATATATATATATATATATGAGAGAGAGAGAGATACAACTCTTCATGACCTCAAATGGCATCAATGGAGTTGCTCATAATTACAACAGAACATTTTCCTTGGAAAGAGGCCATCTTGCTATTCCTTCAAAGTCAAATTCTAATACTGAATGATTAAGCCCTCTTCCAACGAATGAAAAAGGGTATTTTTCTGGCATGCATTGAGCAGGCAGAGATGTTCAAATTGAAAGAAAAAGTCAACAGGGAAAAGGAGTACTTGTGAAAGCTTTATGTGTATCACTTCCTTTCATACAGGATTAACAGTTGAACTGAAAATATTATTTTGCTCACACAATAACATTATTCATCAAGGCTGTTATTAACAAATATGAGAATTAACTTATGTAGAAGTTTAACAAAGTAAAAAAATTTTCAAATATATACAGTTTTGTTTGGACTCATTTTCGTACAAAATGTGTGGGCCTTTCTGGGAGTGCTGGTTAAGGATTTAAACAATCCCTACTAATCAAGCTCATTTTAATTGGATACTTTTCCAATGCACTTGTCCTTCACACTAATTGCCAGTAGTCGTTAAACTGCCTGAAGTGGGCAGAAAAGCAGGTTGTTTTCAATGAGTCAGTAGCCCATGGGGAGGTGTTTGCAGAGTGCACTGCTATGAATGTGAAAGCCAAAGCAGTTCAGACAGAATACTATACTGGACAACATGTTACATGACAGTACATTTTATGGGGTTGTCCAATAGGAGTGGTCCTGGAGATTCACTACAATTAGCTTTAAATGTCACCCTAATATCACCAATTAAAAAAAAACTGAGAACACAAGTTAGGTACTGGTCATTGAGGCATGTCCAGCAAGGGACCTCTTGTGTTGAGAGGCTGAGGATATTCAGACGATCACTCCAAATGGCTTCTTAATTACCGAATTTAGCAAAAACACATCAGATTGATATATTCTCAGTTGTTTTAGTAAATGGCTGCTATAAGGGTGACCTATATAAACTGCTGGAGAGGGGCTCCCCAGGACCAGGGCTGGAGACACCTGTCCTATAGTATGTTTTCATAATGTGGGTAGTAGCAGCCACCGCCACCTTCCATGATTTGGATTTAAAAATCAAACAATGCAATTTAAATCTGTGAGTTCAATTCCTGTTTATTACAATACCTGGCAAGAGTGAGGCCGATGCCATTGTCTGCAAACCTGAAAGAAAAGTGAATTTTAGCTAATTGTAATCAGTTTACACAAAATGTTCCATTTGGTAATGTTTTCTCACCACTTTACAGAGAGGAGTTGCCTGATGTATTATAACATTTCAAAGTTTTGAACAAAAGGTTTCAGCTGAAAACAACATTTTCATTCAGACATACTGCAGATTTCCTTTTCTTAAAAAATATGTTTCAAATAAAGCCATAAACAGTTTTCCGTGATTCAGGCACATGGTATGCTACACTGTAATTTATCATGGTTTTCTACTGTTTTTACCATGCTCCACCACATGCTCTTCTTCTTCTAAACTATAATTTCAGTCTTCATTACACACTGGCATTTGGTTTCCCCTGTGAAAAGTTTCCATGGGGTGAAAAAAATCTTTTGAAATGCTGTGCAATCTAAGAACTTAAAAAAGAATTATAAAATAGAAATTCAATGTTTTTTACCATAAACTACTATGAAAACATATAAATATATATATATATAAACAGTCCTATGGCTGAGAGGTCAAAATATGCATCAAGGGGAGACTTACCCACAGTTCTGGAAAATGACATCACCCCCTCTTGCCCATGCCCCATGGTCATTGTTTTTGAATGCTATTAGCCCATCGATGATGGCAGGGACACGTGGTTTTGTTGGGTCTGCATCTTGGTGAGGCCGGAACCTGTAACACCAAGAACACGCAACACCATCAGTCCTGTTGTCACATCAATATGCAACTCCCTCAGCTTAAGACAAGGTAACACCAGTCAATCAAAAGAATGTGTTCTCATAGAACGGACTTGGTACAATTATTGAAGCGTTTATGTTAATAAATACTAATATAGCCAAACAACAGCAGAGGGGTCTTAAATACAGAAATCGTTAAATGAATTGAGATTTACATGGATTGTGCCTGGAGATGAAGTAATGTAATTTAAAAGCACAGAGGTACTTCTGAGGTTGCACTGGAGATTTGTACATGACATCCAATTTTTGTTGCTCACTATGGGGTATTCACTATTCCAGGGAAGAAAATAAAAAGAAGCCTTCAAGCGAAAACACAACAGCATCCAAATGAGTTTATTTTTACTCTAATGAGTAGGAAACCTTTGCCTCAGCCAAAAGACAATTATCTTTCTAAACAGCATGTGAACTCCTTAAAAGCCGTTTTATGGATACAGATAGAAGCAGTTTTTCTTAAAAAAAAAAAAAAAGGAAAATGGAAAATTATTGCTATAAACAGATGATTAAAAACTCTCATATGGGCTGTTACATTTACATAATGCATTTCAGTTGAGGTTTTGTTTTGTTAGGTTTTGTAGACTGAGTGATTTACATACACTGGGGAATATAATACATATGCTAAATCTCTCTGAAGTGTGTACTATATACCTAACAAAATACCAGTCCGAATTAAAAACAAAATACAAATAAAACAAGGAAGCCTGGAAGATGCTTCAAGTTAGCCAAGTCCTCCCTTCAGCAGGTTTAGACCACAGTAATGAGTGTGGGAATGGTTCTGTAGTCAGTATTTAATTGATGTGGAACTAAAACTTAACATCAACATCGATTCCTGTTTTTGAAGTTCAGAAAGATTCATGAGAACATCAAGATGTTTGCTTAAGCTAAAGCCATACATGGTATTGGATCTGTCATGATTATGACAACTAATTAAGACTGTTTTTCATCTGTATTTTAAAATGTATTGCAATATAAGCCTAAAAAAAGGGGACTTAAATGACGGTGAGTCAATAGGGACAAGAAATTGACTATGTTACACCAGCTCTTGCTATGAACTAATGGTAAGGAACATTGTTTTTCTTTCCACACTGGATCCAAGGTAATATGCTTGCTGTTTTTGACACTATTACCAAATTCTGATATTCAACCAAGGACTGAATACAAGTTTCTACACTGAAACACCCCAGAGCAACAAATGTCTAAACAGCTCACTTACATAGAAACCTCAAGAGGAAAAGCACTGAGGCATGCAGGGAGGTGTACCTTGCGTTATCAATAGTCAGATATTCTCTGGGGTTTGCAGCGCTGGCAGTGGTTGTCTTCACTCCTTTTCCAACGAAGAGACCAGCCTGTAGTTCATTCAGACAAAGAATTACTTACAGCAACTGACAGCATAAAAAAAATAATCAAATTCATTGTTCAGTCGGTGACATGAGCTTCACACTTCAGTGACCTTTCTGCCTCTGCTCATGAACATGATCGACCATGAATTATGTACTTCCTGTTCTAAGCCTAAACAGAAACTGAATAACAATAACCTTATTAAAAGTTTAATTCTGAGGACTTGTGCACACAATATATAATAAAAATGTAATTCTAAAAACACATTCTTTAAGGTACTTCCGGAAATCCAGATTTCACAGCGTGTAAACATACCGTGTGATGAAAAACACCTGGCCTGTCCACAACTATTTCAGAATATTGTGTAAAATATATAGTTTGCTATGATTCGATTATACTAAAAGTATGTCTTCCTCTCTTTATTACAGCACTGTCAGAGGAATGCCTTCTATTTTCACAGTTTGACACTGCAATTTAGAGATAAACAGAATGTGTGAAAGGAAGGCTATCCACTTGGCTTTTAAGGCTTTATAATGAGGTGTTGCCTAACATAGGCAAAAGATTTAAATGATATCTATCTCAATATTTGTGTCTTATACTGACAGCTTTAAGAGAAAAAACATATTCACTAAACTTTTAATGGTAAATTCTCTTTTCAGGTAAGAATTTTACACTGCTGGAGTAGTGTGAAAGTAACATAATTAACTGTTACAATCAAAATAAATGCAAATATTGCAGGCTGCTCTTCATTAAAAAGGGATAAATACCAGAATGTATTCACTCAGTGTTCATTCTTAAGTCAGCTATGTTTTTAATTACTATTCCAAACTGATTAAAACAATTCAACATTTTGAAGTGTATAATTAGAAGAACATGCGATTTCAAACTTTGAAAAAAATGCAAAAACAAAAACATTACATTTTGTAACCATCTAATAACTACTATGAACTGCAGAAAGACTGTACGTACTTTAAAATTAGAGTGCACTCTGTTGTTGTAAAATATTCCCAGAGGTGTGAGCTCGGCCTTGCCCTCTGGGTACGAGCCTTCAGACAGTCCAGTAGGAACACGGTGAAAAATGTACCAGATTCCAACATCCTGAACAGAAGATTTGTGAGGAATTAGTGCTTTGCCTGCATACATTAGTCTTTCACAGGACAATAATTTTGAACTAAAGCAGATATATAAGTGATCAGAAGAGAAAAAGACATGAGAACATCCAATAGAAAGAGAGAAATTAGGTCATATCAGCGGTTGCTCGTAGTTACACTGATTTACTCTGTTTAAAAATATATATATGGCCGACTTATTGTTGTCTTTCTCTTCAGTCGTTCCAATATAGCATACCTGGGCCCCTGCAGCCGCATTGTTAATCAGATTATTATTGGGATTAGCAATCCAAAACGTGCTGACAGCCCTGGAGATAAAACAAAACAAACACAAGAAAAAAAAGAAAGAAAGTGTGAGTAATGCGATTTCAGAGACAACTTCATTTCTCTATAGATTACAATACTATATTTTAATAATTGGACAATCACAACAACTAGTTTCCTAGCTGTCTGCCAGAAACAAATAATTCCATGTAATAACTCAGTACATTTCCACCAACACCTCAGAAACAACTTTTTAACTACACTTGAAGCACAGCATCTGACTCACATGCAGTCAGTACTTGGCACTGGATTGTACTTTCCAAACACATTATTTCGGATCCGAAGACACATGGCCTCATCTCTGTCTGTGGGCAGAATTGTTCCAGGTTTGGTCAGGAGACCAAGGTTGTGATAGAAAGTGTTTCTCTGTTCCACACCGTCTTCAAGGAAGAAGCAGTGGCCTAAAGTGTCATAAGCAACCACATCTTTTACCTGTAAAAAACAAAACAAAAATTCCCCAATCTTGTCACTTCAATTAAACAGGTCAACTGACCTTACCTTATGTTTGAACACTAACATAAAAATGTTTTTATTGTATTGCTTTTGTGAAGTCAAGGACTGAAATATGTATTGATTATCATGCACATTTTAATAATCAAAGCATTACTTAGGAAACAATCAAGCTGTTTTTGGTTTTATAATTACACAAATGGTCCTGACCCCATTAAAAAAAATCACCTACCAGCAGCCCATGAGTGGCATGCACAGTCACACATCTGGAGAAGCAGTGATGGATTGACAAGTTGTCCAGGTAGGTTGGGGGGTGATACCCTCCCTTCTGATCCACATCTCCAGCCAGATGGAAATGAACTGGATAGCTCCCTAGATTCTGCTGGCCCAAAGCAGTCAACTCAACCCCCGACAGGTGAAAAGATCTGAAGCCCCTTTGGATCTACTGAGACAAATGCAAGGGAATTCAGTTTCTTCTCTTTTACATTTGTATTTTATAATGTTCTTTTGCATTTTTTAGCAGGGGCTGCTTTTTCTTACTGCTTAGTTTTGAGGCCATTATCAACCTCCCTGAAATTCCTCAAAACTGATTTATTTAAGCTGTTCAGCTCTTCGGTGCTATTCAGAGTTGATTCTGTTTTTCTTCTGTTTCATCTTTTTGTTCTTTCTCATAACTGGAATGTTTTGTATTCTGACTGTCATTCCCCCACTGCACTATTTGTCTTTTGAAGATGGTGTGCAATTGGTAATAAGGTAGTAAGCCTGGTTCTACCCCCTGTAAAATTTGGACTTCTTTCAACTGGAAGTATAGAACTAAATTAGATTTTTGTTTGGCTTTACCAATATACCAAAAGGGTCTTCTGTCAGTGACATGCTTTTTCAGTATCAGCAAAAAAAGAAATACTCATAAATACTAAATCATAATATAGGTTGCAGCTGAATACTTTGATGTCTTTGACAGTGTGTGAATTACATTGACTTTGATGGATGTCTAGACAATCTAACCTTATGTTTTTCCTTAGAGGGAAGACTGTTTTGTTTCTGTTTGTTTTTTAAACAAGACTGCTTCATCAGATCCAATTGCAGGTTTTTATTCTTGGGAAATTCTCTAAGAATGAAAGGATTCTGAATCCTCAGAAAAGGAAAGATGAAATACTCTTTGGATTGTGCACTGTTCCTACAATATTCTATTAAAGTAACTGAATAAATATTTGATTTCATAAGACATAATGCAATAATCTCATTTTTCAGCAAATAACTAATTTGAGAAAACAATACTGGAGCTTCAGAGGATTGTTACATCTTGTGACAGAGAGAGAAATAAGATAAATAAATAAAAATAAAAATAAATAAAATCAGAGTTGAAGAAAACCCAGCTTAATCTCTTTAAATATAAGTATTTTTTAAAACAGAACAAGCATAATTATTTTGATGACTGTTATAATTTTATTATTTACAGTACACTTACCTTAATATGTCCCCCAAATGTATCCTGGTTGAAAACTTCACAATGATTTTCACCATAGCAGGAGCTTTCCATTTCGCTTTTAACAATTATATTTCTACTTAGGAGCCCAACTTCTGCCCTCATATCAATGCCATCTACAATTTCTCCCATGTGAAGATAATGAGGTTTGCCTGTCAAAACATATAACTTGTCACATTAGAGGCAAATCTCAACAAATTGCCAGGATTTCTAACTGAACTGTACTCAACTTGTTACTAATTCAGCTTTACTTGTGGATCTCTCGTGCTACATCCCTGTAAAATCCCGAAGACGTTATTTTTGTAATGACTGGATTAGATTGTTCATGGTGATTGAAATGGTTAGTTAAAGTGATCAAATAGTCCACATAACAGGGAAATAAACATGTACGTTATTTTAGGACTCTTCAAGGTATTTTCAGAGATGTGTGCGTATTATCATCACATATTATCATAGCTTGGCTAAGAGGGGGTTAAAGCCTCGCCATCAAAAGCTGGAGAGGGGATCTCTGTAGGCTGTTATCTATGTCAGACCTGCCAGGGTGGTGATGGAGAAACATCAAAATGGACAGAAGAGCGATGGCAGGACTGTCCATGTTATTACATTCAGCTGTCAAACCAGGACCTTCACATCCATTCCAAATGCAGTTATTTTTCCTCCACCGCTAAATACTGTGATTGGACTACATATCAAGCATTTAAATATTGTGTCCGACCGGCCAAGGAATGGCTGAGGTTATAGCCATTTACATAGACTCTGCCGTCTTACTCTCAAACATGATTTCATTAACAGAGTAAGAAAAGGGGGTACATGCATACCATCGATTTTCACTTGGTTGCTTCTGCACTCCAGACATGGAAGAAGACTGAACTCCTCTGCTTGGTACATGGAGTAATCTGTGCTCGCAATAACTATTCTGTCTCCAGGTACCCAACTGGAGGCATCATCGTTCAAGTCTAATATAATGCCTTTCAGGGCTTCCACTTTAAAACCGATATGAGGTAAGCCTGAATCATCAGATAAGGACAAAGAAAAAAAATGAAGTGTAAAATATTAAAGACTTAGGTCAAATTTACATTGTAAAAGCAGTGCTCTCATTAATGGAAAAATTGCTGCCTCTAAGCTTTACTGGTTCACACACTCCATTTCAAACATGCATTAGCACTGGCATCACACTGCTTACTTATAGGCATGGACAGATACATCTAGCTCATTTCTTTCTTTCTTTCTTTTTGGAGATGTTGTAATGTGTTAATGTGCTTTTCTATGGCTCAGGTTTACGTTTTTTCCACTTGTAATGTTTTTTTTTTCCTCAATCAAGAATTAACAACTAACAGGAAGGATTAGACCTTAAAAAGTAGCTTTTGTGATAAAGCAGGGGAAAAAAGAAAAAAGAAAAGAAAAACATGCGCTGCTAATTTCGCTGACAAGCCAAGCAGACTTGAAAGTTACATATTCCCATAGAACAGTGACACTAAACCTTTTACCCATTCACTATAGGCAGTGACTGTGAAGCGAATCCCATCATACGTGTGAAATTCTCTCCTAGCTATTGCTGCGCCAGTGGTCCCACTCAGCATATAGGGCCTCCTGTTCTCGGTCGTGGACAATGTTTCTCCTCGAAGGGTACCTACAAGTGCCCAGGGCTGCCTAATGAAGAGATGTCAAATTTAGGGCTCTCTCCTTTAAATATATATCCAAGTATAATATTTTTTTTCCTTTTGCAAACCAAACCAATTGGCATCTTAATGACAGAGGCCTATAGAAATAGGGGCAGGCCTTAATAGTTAGACAGGCCATAATGGATGTGAAGAGGCATTATTTAACCATGCCTAAATACAGCTCTCTGGGAGGTATATCAAGAAACGTTAGAACCTGTACTTCTCTTCCTTAAATATATACCTGGTATTGATGACATCCTCCCGTTAAATATGCATTCTGTGGAAAACTAGATTGCCAGCGACGGGTAGAGCAGACAAGTCTGGCACACAGCTGGCAAAGGGCCATACTCATATAAAAGCAGCATGCCAGTAACTAAGGAATATGAAGGCTAGGACAAACAGTAGAGCCAGTACAGAAATACATCAGGTCAGCCCTGGCCCTCAAAAGATCAAGGCCACAGTAGAAAATAAAAATTATACTCTTTAGAAACTGGGCAGCTGTTTTACCAAGAGATAAATAAGATACAGCTCTATACTCTGAGATGAAGGAAACGTGAGAACATTGTGCCAGATAAAAAAACTAAAACATGAAGCCCTTTATATTTAATTCATGTTTTTTATTCTGTTCAAGAAGCTAGGAAATTCTCAGTAGATATGAGGATTAAGTCTGCTTTTGAACACATTTTGGGAAGTTGAGCGCGTATTGAAGGCAAACGGGTAAGGTTTAAATGGAGCTGTCCATGGTAAAGCAAATATAAACTGCTGTTGCAATACGGCTCTCACCCACCATGACCCATGGAGGAAATCCTTTCTATTGGTCTTATAAACTATTGATAAGATCTTTTAGTATCCTCCAAATCGACCCAAACACCACAGCACTCCCAAGAATACAAAATAATCTTAAAATGGAAAAACAACAAAGGAGTATTCAATGAAGTAGATCAAATGAATAATGCAGTTCTTACCTATATCCCAGATGTTTGATGAATTTGCTCCCCAGAACTTCAAGCATGTATTCTCTGGCCTCGATTGACAAGCTTTTGGCCGCCGAGTCTCCAACTGCCATAGCCACTATTGCTCCAGTGGGCTGGTGGCTCAAAAAGTCCTTCAGTCTCCTGCTTTCGTTAACCATCATGTGGGTATCGAAGCGTTCAGATGCCAAGACCTGGCCTGTTCCGTCGTCTACAATCCTGACATTGATTCCTCTGCTCCCCCAGTACCTCTCAAATTTGTAGGGTCCGTGTTGCAGGCCCATTGGGTACAATGTTCTGGACAATAAGGTCCAAGACAGTGGTTTCCTCCCGTGCATTTCCAATGTCCCCCCTTCATCAACACCAATAAACTTCCTACCGAAGCTGTCAACAGACGTTTCTTCTGTAGAGCTCCCATAGAGCGAGATTGTGGCAGAGCCGTTAAATTGACAGTTTTCTGAACCAATATGCAACTCCCCACCATTCCTAATGAGGATGTACCTGGTTCTCAGTACAATAGTTTTTTTCGGGTTGTCATCAAAGACCAATACCCCTTACAACATAAAATAGATGGATGGATGGATGGATGGATAGATAGATAGATAGATAGAAAAAAAGAAACATATTATACCAAGGACAATTTGTTTCTACACGTAATTATACAGTTGTAACTGTAACAGTAATACCATAAATAATTAAACTTAAAATATATTAAATTACAAATAAATGCAAACAAACTCCAACTGCAGTCTTACCTCCTCCTTCGATAACAATAGAGTGGACAGTAGCGGAAGATTGCAATCTGAGAAATAAACCTGATCCGATCACTATCTTCCTGCTCTCGTCGTGTCCAGGACTCCAGCTGAGCAGGTAGGGGTTCCTGTCGGGGCATCTGCCTGAAACAAACTCTCCTCGTTAATAGTATCCTTTGTCGTGCTTCCATAAATGAAAATGATTGTAAGTAAACGTAAAATACAAACCTGCTCACATTCACACTTCTGTGTTTTTCGTGCCATGGTGTCTGCTGCGCTTGTCAGTTGGCCTAGAGCCACGCACTTGATGCCCTAGGCTGGGCATTATTATAGCGGCGCGCCTGTACTATACCGGCTGACCGGCGCACGGAAATGCCCCCAGGGAGGCACGTCTACAAACGCACCCGTTAGAAAATACATCAAAAGTGTCCAAAACAAATAACTGAAAGGAACATAATACAATGTAACTGTACACCCAACACGCAAGTGCATTCTCAGAGCAATAGCGGTTTGTGACTTGCACCCGTTGCCACATAAGCCACACAGAGAGAACCTCACAATACACCTCCACTGAACAGCAACACTAGCTTTGCTGCAAGCATCTTCATATTTGCAAACCTTAAACTAGTTACATTGTTATTTTGTTTATCTGTTCTGCTGCTTTGATGCAACCACTTCCAATACAGACCATACCTGCATATTAGTACATTGAGAGTTAAAGAAGAATAAATGACAGACAGCAAACATTCACAGCAATTACACAGCCTGGAAGACAAAAAAAGAAAAGAAACGGCACAATAAAGTGTAAATTCACCTGTCAAAAGGACCATTCCTGGCCAGACACCAATACCAGACAAGCTTTTTTTATTGCTCTCTTACCGAGACTACGCAGCCTGCTCCCCAATATTGTCTTCAGCCAGCGGGATACAATATCAAAGCCTTAATATATATTTGTAGATTTAAACCAAATATACAATTAAAAAATATATAGCCTACACTTTTGGCTTTGGAAACCACTTGCACGGTCTACCCAAAAGCACACTGTCAGAGGAGGGATATCTCTGGAGTTGCTTAAGATCCAAAAGGGAGATGTCTCCACACAGCAACCTGTAGCATGGCTGTGAGAGCGCAGTGAGAGAGCTCAGTGGGCGCACATGTGCGGGTCTGCGGGTCTGCGGGTCTGCGGGCCGGGCGCTCCGGCGGCTCTGCGCTGCGCTGCGCGGCTCTGTGTTATTTATACCCATCTGCGCGCCTCGGCTTGGCACAGACTCACTGTTTACACCAGCTGAGAGGAGGCCCCGCCCCTGCACGCCCATTGGCCAGCTGCGCATCCCTCGTACACTCCAGCAAATTATCTCTGCCTTTGCCTGGGATTTCATTTAGTGTTATGACTGCTTTACTATCCTAGACAAGAGGTAGGGAAGAAGGAGCGAGTGTGTATCTGAGAATAAAAGGACTGGGGACCAAAGAAATGCACACTAGAAACAAAGCTGCATTTAAGGTACTGTTGCTGTATTTCCAACACACGCACACAACCCGCACAATGCGCAAACACACCATTCACTGAATAGCAGTGGAATATGCGGTATGGTGAATGCAGTCAAAAGAGTGCAAGAGTACTGTGACACCTACACTACACGGCCAATGCAATGCATCCTGCCTGTTAGGTTGGGTGAGTAGTGGTTGTATTTGTATAAACTACAATGTACTGACCTTCTGCAAAGCAAGATGACACCAATAGCCTAAGATTATGTCCTGCAGCACAGATCCGAACATTTTCATCCAAGTTGGGGTTATGACACATCACTAGTCCCTTTTTATTTATGTATTATTATTATTATTATTATTATTATTATTATTATTATTATTATTATTATTAAGATTTACAACCAACTAGTGATCAGAAAGAAGACGATATAATACCCCATTTTAAAGCTGTTTCTGTTCAGCTGATATATTTATATACATTTATCTAAAAGATATACAATGTTCAATCTTGAACTAATTCACACATTTTAAAGTCTGTGAAGGGGTTTTCAAATTGGAAACGCATCTGAGTATTGAATAAAAGTGCAAATATTATTCGAATACAAAATATGGAGATTTCTTTTATTTTCAGTATCTTTATTTGGATACAATCCATAAACTATACAGTGCCATGGCATTAACGATCATTTTCCGATTCAAGTACATTTTCATCTTCAAGCCTTGCATAGGTAACATAAAGAAAGTTATTATTATTATTATTATTATTATTATTATTATTATTATTATTATTATTATTATTAGGACAATATATTTTTCCAGTTGTTTTCTGGTTATTTCTGTTATTCAACGATTCCTGGCAGGACGGTTTTAGTGGACTAAAACTATGACAAGAAGGACCAGCTGTACATTTGCATTTTTCTAACTTATTTATGAGCAACCACTGTCTCCAAAGCCATATGGTTATATATATTAAGATTACATACATTGTTTGTATTATACCTACTTTAATATGTGTACACAATGATTTGTAATGTGATATGTATATAGTATATATTCTTTGTTGTATAACCCTTAATGTATAATCTGTGTATCTGTTATTTGCAACAACTTTTTACACAATTTGTTTTTTCATTTCAAGTCTGACCCATAGAGGTCGCCCTTCACATAAATGTAGATTCAATGTGAGAGTGTGCGTGTGTGTGGTTTTGAACGAGCTTTGTGGCAAGAGCTGAAGGAAATTGCACTGAGCAATCGTGATGTTTTGAATTGCTAAGGTATTTCATGTGGCATAATGCCATCCCATAAAACAGTGATCTTGACTCACATTTAAGACTCACGTTATTAAAGAATATCATGTTGCTTTTAATCCAAAAATGAGTTGTTTTGCACATAGGATTAACACAGAATTAACACATTCTCCTTTTTGACAATTTAATGTGTGGCACAGAAATTATTTTGGACTTCTAGGATCAGAGGGATTATCAGCACATAAAACCTGGGTTGAATAATTAGCCTTTTTTTTGAAGACACCATCCCTGTCAGCATCTTAAAAAAACATCTGAGGCATGCATGTTGTTAAAAAAAATAGCCAGGAAGGGGTGAGAGTCAGGTTGAAAATAAAGCCTAGTCAGACTTTAATGTAGAGTCGTACCTGGGAACACTATTTTTCTATGCAATTCATAATTTGTATCTGCACTGCACCATTTAACTATAATTATACGCTTTCGAAACTGAGTCTAATGTGTTTAAAAATATTCAGCATGTGACATTTATTTGCAATGATTTTCTTGCATTTTTTTCTTCCATTAATAGTAGACATTACTCAAAGAAAGTTCATTATTTACAATTGTCCATATAAAACAATGTGTAAAGACTAAGATTAAAATAGAATATTTTATTCACGACAAGGTCAAAAGATTCCTGAAGGCGTTGAAGGCTATCAGATCAAAGCCTTTTCCAATTAGTTCTATAATGCTGCTCATTCTGTGCAAGAATTCAATATACAAGCAACAGAATGCTTCATAAGCAATTTTAGCTCAAGGATAAAGTCTATAGTTTTTGAATACAAAAACATTATTGATACTACACCAATGTGAATTAATTTAGCATAAAATTATATTTGATCATCTGTGAGGCAATTTTGCGCTTGAGCTTTCTAACATCTATGAGGTTTCATTTTGAAGGCTAGCTAGCACTTTAGCAGAATTTGTCTTACAGCTATGAAGCATATTTAAATATAAATCCAGGAGTAAAATGAAGGCAATCTCAGAGTGAAATGTGTGGGTTGTAGCTTAACAATGGACACTGCATTTTGTGTCTGGGGAAACCGAGAGATCAATTTCATTCATAAAATTTAATTTGTTCAGTCACAGAATTCTGTGCATTGACATTTGCTGGAGTGCTGTGCTGATTGGAGAAGAGATGACACTGTGTAGGTTAGGTATAATGCACTATTAAAACCTGCCCTGCCAACTGTACATTGGGGAAGTGCTTTAATGACCAAGGGTAGGTCAGGAAATGTTTTTTTCACATGAAACGGTATCTTGAGGGAGTTCCTGTGACGGGTAATGACATGATACGAGAAATTAACAGCAATGAGCTAATCTTGAAGTCTGTTTTATGTGGGACAAAGGGCTGCCAATCAAGCTGATTGGTGGCACACTAGCTGTTCTCAGATCTGAGCCCGACAGGTATCATTGCTTGTTTAGGAGGAACAGCCCATTTGCCAAGATTTCTCCCCACCATTAAATACATTGGCCTTCATTTCTGAGGTAAGGGGGAACTTTTTCTTTTTTGTTTTGTTTAGTAAATAACATTTTATATTGAAATATAGGCAATATAGCATTTAAGGGAATGGCAAATCATTATTCTGCATTATTTCACCTTACACACCAATATGTGGGTGAGAACCAAGCTTCAGTAATCAAAGTAACATGCCTGATGTGTTCTGCCAACACTAAATGGTATAACACTCCAGTATAACACAACCCTCCCTGGAGTTGCAGACAAACAAGACTATAACTACCCTTTGACCTACACAGCTCTGTTCCCACCATTACGCTGTACCATTACCACCATTACTCTGTAATTAAATGCACCAGCACAGTAATGTGTACTTCCAAGAACAACTGTCATGTTACTGTATGCATTGGAGGTTTTGATAGTTTCTGTCTTCTATGATTAGGTCTGTGTGCAGCCCAAGTGCTGTTATTTCAGAATTTATTATGTACTCTTCCAGTGTCTGGTCACTTTGGCCTGCTGGGATGTGTGCCAGGTTTTAGACATGCTCTTGTTCTGACAGTCTTATTAATCCATCTGTATAAGGAGCTCTACTGGTTTGTTAAACACGAGTCCTATTTTATCTCACCTGGCAGACTATCTGACGGATTCTGTTAAGCCAATTCCTGTATTAATTAATTTTGGAGACATGGATTTCAGAAGTGCATCTTTTCTCATTTGGGAAATACTGTTGACCAATAACTTGCATGGTAAATGTCCTTCATGTCATGTTTCAACTAATTCATAAGAGAGGACATCACTGGTTCTGCTAATTAAAACCTGACTTTCTTTAAGAATGTGTAGTGATGCAACACCCTGAATCCAGTCCAGACTGGAGCCTCTGCTGGACTAGACATGCAGATTCTCGACCACTCAAGTTGCAAGCCTGAGCATATAAAAAAAAAACAACAACCTGCCTTTCTAGCCCAGTCCAAGCTCACAAACTCTCAGAAAAACATGTATGGCCAGTGAGATTTTGGATTGTGTTCATAGTTAAAGTGATTGGATCATAGGCATCATGCACGGTGACAGGATATATGTTTTAATACATAGTTTTATTTGTTCATGCAGGGAGCAGGTGAAACCAGCCTCTCTAGCCAATGTAGGCAAAGGCTGGGAGACAGTGATTTAGAGGAAATATGCTCTCCGGCCTCAGCCTTTGACCTTCACGAACAAGTTTCCAAAACGTATACAGGGTGAAACCAATGCGATGCTGTGCGTTTATTAAAACATAATAATAATGAGGACAATGAGATTCCAAAATAATAATAATAATTATAATAATAACAATTTACAATAATGGTACAAACATGGTTGAAATACTGAGTAAGATATTTGGAAAAATAAACTGTAAATAGAACTGAGAACTGTAGGCTTATTTAGTAGCGCTGGAAACTGGAGTCCACATTGTTTTTCCTGGACTGGGGCTATCCCAGCAGAAATCTTGGACTTTCTTTTTGTTGGCAGGTTACAGCAGGTAAACATCTCTCTTTTCTTTCCATGTCAGAAGGAGGATATTGAAATTCATTTTTTTTTTTTTTTTTTTTTTTTTACGCAGATTCTAGTTGCAAAGACGGTTTAGGTATAAACTTGTGTGCAAACGAGGGATGGTCAAATAGTTTTTCTGATTGAATTATTTAATTGCATTGTAAATATATTCAATATGCTTTAAATAAAAATCATAGCAAAGTATTTATTATTCAAATTGTAATCAATACCTACCATCAGTTTTAAAGACTGGTTTCCAAGGGGGTCTGTCCTGGAGTTGAACCATTTGTTTCTTCAGGAGAGAGAAGACTTTTGCTCGTTGGGCTTCAGGTAGTATTCCATTATTTCTCAGGAAGGTGCTCACCTGGTGGAGCACCCAGGGGTTGACGGACAGTTGAGCGAGCTGCAAAAGGTTGACTTGGCTGTGATTTGTTGAGACCTTCTCATCACATCTCGATGGTTGAAGCAAGTCTAGAGCCTGAGTTCTTCCAAAGACTTTCACCAAGATGTACCGTGAAAGGCGTAAGAGGGAATCGCAGGACAGGATCGTCAGCATTGTCCTTTCCGTCTCAGCGATAGCAACGAGAGGAGCCTCTTGCTGACTTCTGTTCAGAGAGTCATTCCTTCCAGTGTCTCTCCTGTGAAGCTCATGGCTAGCTGGCCTCTTAGTACCAGACACAGAGCCACTGGATTCAATTTCCCAGTCATCCTCTGTAAGACAATAACCAGACACACCACACCTTATGAAACACAAGATCATTGAAGAACTGTTGATTACACTTATACAATACCGAACTGGTATGCTGTCCTCTTAAAAACTTTACTGTTGATTCTGTTTCAGTTTTTTTAAGGCATTTCATAGATTTATTTAATCTCACTTTACCCCCATTTGAAAATTATTCAAAATTGAATAAAATTTTCATGCTGAAGAACACAATGAACCAATTTAATTTACATGAAATGAATTATCTTCCACCTATACAGATATGGAAAAGTTATACATGAAACAAAAGGGGGGGGGGGGGGAATCAAAGCAGTGTGAAACATTACTCCACAAACGTGCTCTAGCAAAATATAACCACCTATGGGTAGCAACAATTGTAACTTGGCTTGGCAAGTAATCCTTCCCTTTTCACCCTGGCTCGTTATTGCCAAGAAAGTCAGTCTTTTGCTGTAAATCCTCTGTTAGGTATTATTGCTTAAATACGTTTTACTAACCTGTGGGAATTGTAGCCTGGGCTCCTTGCCAACCCACTAAGCAGAGAATCAACAGTGCGTAGACCAGAACACTGGTACTGCTTGGTGCTTTACACACAGAGACCTTCTTATCCTTCACAAGACATTCTGACTTCTGGCTGCCACCACGAGAGTCGAGTTCATTGTTTGGGTCGCCATGTGGTGCAAACACTTGATCCAAAGTTTCCATGTTTAGGCCCTCAGAAAACCATCAAGGAGATGGATGAATGGACCTGCAGGGATTGCACAGGAAATTGGAGCTTTCTCTCGATTTATTTCATATGCTCCAGTTAATGCTGAAAACAAACAAGCAAACAAAAAGCATACCAGTACATAAATAAGATTAGATTATAAGCAATCAACTGCTATGCATACATTGAACTTTCAAAGCATTGTGCCAGATGCAAAATGTTACATATGAAGGGCTTTAGCAAATATTTATCCAGCCGTGAGTCTGTTGTGTTTTTTTAAACTGCTTTCCTTGTCAGTTACCCTTGTTTCTTTGGAACTGATGAAAAAAGAAAAGATAATCCCCTGCAGTATTCTGGAAATTATAAAACACATATACTGTTAGCCCTGCAAAAACAACAGCTAAAGAATATATTTAATGTGTTATTTTAAGAAGTAAGTCAACAGACTTTTTTGTTGAAATTCGCAATTACGTCTTGGTTTCCTTTTTTCTTTTTAACTCAGAAGAGGTCATTTCCAGCATTAGAGGAATATCTATGTTTAGTGTAGAAAAAACCCAAGCAGAGACAGAATATAGGTTTTCTCAAGGTTGCCCAGGAGAATGCCCCCTCTCAGCGTAATGCAATAAAAAAGTCAGTTTCAATCTTTTCTTTTAGTTGTAATGCCAATGTCAATATTGCAAAATGATATCCATTTATTTTCTTACTGTGAACCCAAATGCATGACAGATTATAAAACAGGTCAGGACTGTCTTGAATACACTACAATTCTTCTGGCATTTGCAGACATTGTTTTTCAGTCAAATCCAAAAATATATATATTTTTTCAATGAATTAATTTTCTTGCTCAAATGCCAAACTGGGTCAGTAATACTCTGGTTCGGTTGAACACATCGACTTCCCAGTACATATCTGTCCTTCAAATGGGAGGACTATAAGGTTTGTGTGAACTTGTTTAACATTGAACTACAGAAAAAATAAAAGCAAATGGGGGTGTATAATAATAACAGTTTAATCAACATTCTATTCTGAACCTGAAGGTTTACGAGTTAAACATCTGTTTAAATCCATTGGATCACATGATTGGAGACATGTGAGGTCTTGGGAGGCCTTCAGTAGTGCTGTTCTAGGTAGGCAGGAAGTATCAAGGCACATTCAAGCTTTCTGCACTCTGTCAATTGTGGATTAATCTCCTGGCCTCTGAAGTGACAATGGAAAAGGGCAGACCAAGATTATGGATGTAGCCCGAACTGAAAGTAAGATGCAAGCTTCAAAGAGACCTCTCCATGGGAATAAGAGCAAGAATGAGATGGATCCTCACAACTACCCAGGGACATTACATACTGTATGGTTGAAAGTTTTATTTTCTTTCAAGATCCGTGTTTTATTCATGCTATATATTCAGAACTTGGCATAGGTGCTTCATGCCTGCCCGTTTCTCCACTCATACATCTCAATACAACCTTTTCCATGCAGAAAGGAGATGTTTAGAAAGCCAAGAGACAACGTTCATGGTGTTAACTGCAGTGTTTTTTCCAGTTTAAATCTCATTACTGTACCTCCACTGCTGACAAGAAAAAAGATTGCTTTGAAGATAATCTATTGAATTGATTATAATTCAGTCTGAACAGTTTAAAGGGTCCATTTTTACAATTCAAATTATTAAGTGATTTATATGCTTACTTCCCTTCAATTATATTTCTATTCATATTTGACTTGGAACATGCTGTAAGTCGCTTTCCCCAAATACTGATTCTTCCTTTATAAGAAAACATTTAAAAAATACTAGGCAACATATCTGCTGTCAAACCATTTGTATAGTTTGAGAACTGGATACAGTGTTACAAAGAATCAGGTTGAATCCACATGCTTCCTTAACAGACAAAACTAATACAATTCAGTGGTGTGTGTGTGTAACACAGTTTGGCTGTGAAGAGAGACCATTTCAAACACATTCAGACACTTTGAACCTCACACTGAAAACAACCTTGTACTTCTTCTTATAATTAAGAATGGCTTAAGAGGGCAGGTGGGAGTTGGAACTTTGCATTCTGTAGCTGCATTAAACAGAGGCACGTCTAAAAAGTGCTGAGATGAAAACCATTAAAAAGAGGTTCACAAGAAACTGAATTCAACAGCTCAAGGACAAAATCAAGAACTAAACACGTACATTGCTCATCTCATCAATAAGCATTAGTAAGAACATATATTTACCTTTGGATCACAGGCAGAAGTGTTCATACTCACCCTTGTTGCTTGTAAATGGAGTAGAAGGTGCATCCATCGAATTGCATATTTATCAATGTTTACTCCTCCTTTTGTTCAAAAACCTGACTATATCCTTGCATTCATGTCTCCCTTTTCATGGAATAAAACTCGTGACATCTCATGCAGTGCCTGCCAACTCAAATCACATAGCCTTAAACAAACGCCCATTTCATTGGAAACAAATTTGTATGAGAAAATCTCACCCCAGAGTTTTGTGCATTACATGCATCCCTAATTTTCCTCCTGTGGATATTGCACATTTGACTCAGTCAAGGAAAGGTCTAAGTTCCCTCAGGCATCCTTCAAGAGAGGTATGTCCCTCCTCCTGGAAGCCAGTTCCTGTCTGGGATAATGACTGTATTTAAATCCATGTGGAACATATTCTAAGAGCAGTAGGAATTTGTGGTTTGAAGCACAGTCCATTTTTTCAACCACTGCATTAATAGATCAAGCAATCTTATACAGAATACACCACTTTCAGTATTGGATGGCCTTATATAGTTATTCAATGTTTTTGTCTACCCAAAGGTAAGGAATTCAAGTGATTAACTATGCAAAATGCAAGCTGTTGCACAGGCAAAGTGATATGTTTTTTAAAGCAGCTTGCTTTCAGCAGCAGGTTACTTACCGCGTGCCAACACTTTCAGAAGGAGAGGGAGAAATCACAGTGGCTCTATTTATACAGCAGCCTTTAACAGTTGAGCTTTTCAACTCTGAGATCCTGATGATCATATAGCCTCTGTTAACCATTGGGCCTTAAGAAACTGAGCCCAAATACTATACCAAGAGCTCTAAATTTAGATGCACAGAAAGCAAAGAAGCTTCAATTCAGCATTGCAGACATAAACATTAACTGGCTTGCACCCAAAGATTCACACAAAAACACTCTTCTGCTCCACGAAATCCCCTGGAAACTACACTGAGATTGATTGTTCTTCTTGTGCAAATAATTATTACTGTAGTTAATCTAATCTTCAGTAAAACAAAATATATATATATAAAAAAAAAACAATACAATCATTTTAATTATGTTTTATTTTTTCAATCACAGCAAAACCCTCCATAGATTATGTTACTAAACCCTCTATGGATGTTAATGTAATAATTGATTTACTTTGAACATAGATATTCAAAGGGGTGAAGCTAAAAATTATGAAAAAAAAATAAAGATCTAGAAGGGTACAAAAGGGATTTACAATGAAAATAAACAATAAACATTCCCAGTAAATTCTTACTTGTCAGGCTAAGCACACAGTGGTTCTTGAAGGGACACATGTGACTGTTCACACCGGCCCGCAGTTTCATGAGCTGCTCACACATGATAACATTTAACCATGTTTACAGCTTCACTTCATCTCTATTTCTAGTATGCCAGCTGTAACCCTGGCTTGATTTTACACAAACGGATATAAAGACCTAAAGTACATAAAGACTGTAAAGTACATTTACAGTCTGACAATTTAAAAAGCTGGCATTAATAACAAATATAATTGTCAGCAAAATATGATTTTAATTTTAAATAATTTACAATATTTATGTTTGATTTATTTTGTTGGACAAATTAATATAGATTTAATTAATATATAATAATTATTATAGATTTATCTTTGACAGGAAGAAAAAAATAAGTTATACTTTTTCTTTTTAATTGTCAGCAGTAAACTATAATGTGGTCTGTGTTTGCAGACAAAAGTTTTTATATATGTATATATACAGACAGGTGACAAATTAAAGGAAAAAACTACTTAAAGTGTCTCAGTAAGGTGTTAGAAAGAAGAACATAAGAAACCTTACAAACAAGAGGAGGCCATTCGACCCATCGTGCTCGTTTGGTGTCCATTAATAACTAAGTGATCCAAGGATCCTATCCAGTCTATTTTTAAATGTTCCCAAATTTTCAGCTTCAACCACATCGCTGGGGAGTTTGTTCAGATTGTGACGACTCTCTGTGTAAAGAAGTGTCTCCTGTTTTCTGTCTTGAATGCCTTGAAGCCCAATTTCCATTTGTGTTCCCGGGTGCGTGTCCCTGCTGATCTGGAAAAGTTCCTCTGATTTGATGTGGTCGATGCCTTTCATAATTTTGAAGACTTGAATCAAGTCCGCAGGTAGTCTCCTCTGATCCAGGGTGAAAAGTTTCAGTTCCTCAGTCTCTCAGTAGGACATTCCCTTCAGACCTGGAATAAGTCTGGTTGCTCTCCTCTGAACTGCCTCTAGAGCAGCGATATCTTTCTTGAAGTGTGGAGCCCAGAACTGTACACAGTATCCAGATGAGCTCTAACTAGTGCATTGTACAGTCTGAACATTACTGCCCTTGTTCTCAATTCTACACTTTTGACAATATACCCTAACCTTGTGTTTGCCTTTTTTATTGCTTCCCCACACTGTTTGGATGGAGAAAGTGAGGAGTCCACGTAGACTCCTAGGTCTTTCTCATGCGAGACTTCATCTAGTTCTATTACTCCCATAGTGTAATTATAGTGGACATTTTTATTATCTGCATGTAATACCTTGCACTTGTCCACATTGAATTTCATCTGCCAGGTGTCGGCCCACAACTGAATATGATCTAAGTCCCTTTGAATAGCCTGTGCTGCCAAGATTGTATCTGCTGAGCCACCTATTTTAGTATCATGTGCAAATTTGACAAGTTTGCTAACTACCCCAGAGTCCAGTTAATTAATATAGATTAGAAACAGCACAGACCCTAGTACTGATCCCTGTGGAACTCCACTTACAACCTCATTCCGGTTAGAAGCAACTCCTCTTATCGACACCCTCTGTTTCCAATACATCAACCAGTTCATAATCCATCTACTTACATTACCCTGAATGCCTGTGGAACCTTATCAAAAGCTTTTTGAAAATCTAAGTATATCATATCATATGCTTTCACATGATCTAAACCTGCAGTTGCATGTTCAAAAAATTCTAATAGATTAGTGAGACATGATCTGCCTCGTCTAAACCCATGTTGACTATCTCCAAGAATATGGTTTTCATTGAGATGCTCCTCTATTTTCTGTCTAATCATTTTTTCCAACATTTTACAGGTGATGCAGGTGAGACTGATTGGTCTGTAATTTCCTGGCTCAGTTTTGTCCCCTTTCTGGTGGATTGGTTTGACATTTGCCGTTCTCCAGTCAGTTGGCACATCTCCTGATCTAAGTGTCATTTGGAATATTTGAGTTAGCGGCCTATAGATAATTTGCCTAATTTCTTTAAGTACTGTTGGAAATATACCATCTGGCCCAGGTGATTTAAGAACATAAGAACATAAGAAAGTTTACAAACGAAAGGAGGACATTCGACCCATCGTGCTTGTTTGGTGTACATTAATAACTTAGTGATCCAAGGATCCTATCCAGGATCACTAAGGATAGGATCCGATCCTATTTGTTTGTTTTTAATTCTGCTAGTCCCTTTACTAGCTCCTCCTCATTTATCCTGATCTCTCTTAGGGTTTGATTGCACTGGTCGTTAACCTGTGGCATGTTATCTGTTTTTTCTTTTGTAAAAACCTCTGTGAAATACTCATTTAGAACATTTGCCACATCTTGTTCATTTTCCAAAATACTTCAATTTTTGCCCTTTATCTGTTTCACTTCCTCTTTTATTGACCTCTTGCTGTTGTAGTATTGAAAAAAGCTCTCCGCATTAATTTGAACTCTAAGAGCTGTTTCTATTTCGCTCTTTGCTTTCCTGATCCCTTTCTGAAAATCTTTTTGTAGTTCAACATATTCTTTGTATTTTGTTTAGTCCCTATCCCTTTTGTACGCACTATACAACATTTTCTTTCTCTTGATATTTTTCTGCATACTTCTATTAAACCATTTTGGCCCACGTTTTTTGGTCACAGGCGAAGAAGTGGAATGTTCTGCAATGGCCAAGTCAATCACCTGACCTGAATCCAATTGAGCAGCATTTCACTTGATGAAGGCAAAACTGAAGGCAGAACGCCCCAAGAACAAGCAGGAACTAAAGACAGCTGCAGTACAGGCCTGGCACTGGCATAACAATGGGTGTAATTCCTACACCGTTCACCCAATTTGGATGTAACTACCTTCAAGTTAAGATGAAAGTTTACATTTTATAAAAGTTTACATCTTGATTGTTTACTTTCAAATCCTTTGTGGTGGCATACAGAGCCAAAATTATGACAATTGTGTTGTGTCCTTGTCCAAATATTTATGGACCTAATTTGTTGGTACCCTTACAGCTCATTGAAATAATGATTCATTCCTCCTGAAAAGTGATGAAATTAAAAGCTATTGCATCATGTATACTTGCATGCCTTTGGTATGTCATAGAATAAAGCAAAGAAACTGTGAAAAGAGATGAATTAGTGCTCATTCTACAGATATTCTAAAATGGCCTGGACACATTTGTTGGTACCCCTTAGAAAAGATAATAAATCACTAATCTAATTTGTTTCTTTAATTAGTATCACCAATGTCTCCAATCTTGTAATCAGTCATTCAGCCTAGTTAAATGGAGGAAAGTAGTCACTGTGCCGTTTGGTATCATTGTGTGCACCACACTGAACATGGACCAGAGAAAGCAAAGGAGAGAGCTGTCTCAGGAGATCAGAAAGAAAATAATAGACTAGCATGGTAAAGGTAAAGGCTACAAGACCATCTCCAAGCAGCTTGATGTTCCTGTGACAACAGTTGCAAATATTATTAAGAAATTCAACGTCCATGGAACTGTAGCCAAACTCCCTGGGCACGGGTGCGAGAGGAAAATCAGATTGAACAGAAAAACATTAAAAAACCAGACTGGAATTTGCTAAAATGCATATTAACAAACCACATTCCTTACAGGAGAATATCCTTTAGACAGACGAGTCAAAACTGGAGCTTTTTGGCAAGTCACATCAGCTCTATGTTCACAGACGAAAAAATGAAGCTTTCAAAGAAAAGAACACCATACCTACAGTGAAACATGGAGGAGGCTCGGTTATGTTTTGGGGCTGCTTTGCCTGTCACAGGGTGCCTTGAATCTGTGCAATGAAATCAAGACTATCAAGGCATTCTGGAGTGAAACGTACTGCCAAGTGTCAGAAAGCTCTGTCTCAGTCGCAGGTCATGGGTCCTCCGACAGGATAATGACCCAAAACACACAGCTAAAAGCACCCAAGAATGGATAAGAACAAAACATTGGACTGTTCTGAAGTGGCCTTCTATGAGTCCTGATCTGAATCCTATCACACATCTATGGAAAGAGCTGAAACTTGCAGTCTGGAGAAGCACCCATCAAACCTGAGACAGCTGGAGCAGTTTGCTCAGGAAGAGTGGGCCAAAATACCTGTTAACATGTGCAGAAGTCTCACTGAGAGCTACAGGAAACATTTGATTGAAGTGATTGCCTCTAAAGGTTGTGCAACAAAATATTAGGTTGAGGGTCCCATCATTGTTGTCCATGCCATTTCCATTTTTTTTATTATTTACAATATTATGTTGAAAAACAATATCAAAAGCAAAGTCTGATTTCTATTAAATATGGAATAAACCATGGTGGATGCCAATTACTTTAGTCAGTTTCAAGATATTTCAGAGGAAATTGTGAATCCTTTGTTTTTTGTGGAGGGGTACCAACACATTTGAGCACACCTCTATATCATTGTACTTTCTCATGCTGTAAACAATAACTATATTCAATAAGGACATGAAAAACAACATTTTCTTTTCATAATTCCATGCATCCTTTATTCCATTACAACCATTATGTTGCCGTTAAGCAACTAAACATCAATTTCATCAGTTTTACATCAATCTCAGTCTTACAGTACATTTAAGGCTTTTTGATTTAAATAAAATCTACACTAGTAGTGTGTGTACCCTATAAGTGTTCTGCATTATATATGCATATTGTGATTCCAGTGTCAAAGTCAAGTAAGCTAAAATACCCTTAAATCATCTGTTTTTATGTATAGATATATATGTATAAAAAAAGTTCAGCATAACACAAATGTGTAAATTTATTAATAATTACTGAAAAAACCTTATACAAAATTTCGGTATAAAAAAAAAATGAGGGGACTAAAAACACAGCAAAGTTTGTCATTTCTAATAAAATAATAATAATAATAATAATAATAATAATAATAATAATAATAATAATAATAGGGCTTGATCAGTTTTCAAGCTACAGTTCACAGTTGATTATGGGGTTGATTAGAATGATTCACGGATATTCTTCATGTGAAAAGTCACAGAATTTAAAACAACTACATTCTAAGGGCGAACTGAAAGGCCTCCAGGCAAGTCACTTACTAGATGTTTTTATTGACTCAAATAAATTCCTAGGTGTGTAGAAGTCGGCTCAGGTTTTGTACAGTACAGATTGGGAACCAAGCAGATGCCTTACACTGAGATCAGGAAACTGGGACAATACATCATAATTTTTTTCCCCAAATCTAACAAAAAGTCTATGAATGAGATCGACAAACAGCATTCATGCATTTCAAAAACCTTCCAATTAATTGAGATTAAAAGACAACATGTGAACATGGTTCTCCCTACACATACATTGCCACAGTTCTTGAACCATGAAACATGACTATTTAAAAAATCTTTATCTTCACCACTATGTTGCTTTTTGTTTCAAATTCAGGGGCCCTTTTCCACTTTGGTAAAGTTGTAGAGGGTGGATTTTGAGCAAGAAGTATGAGAGGGTAAATTTAACAGAAAAACTCTCATTGCACATTAGCATCTTTGTATCACCGAAAGAAAACATTTCAGATAATGATTACTCATGATTGGAATTGAAGTCCTCCATCTGTAATCAATCAATCTAGTTAAGCAGAGTCTACTATAACAAGATAAACAGCCAGGAGCACCCGATATAATAAAAAGGGGGAACTAACTGATAAGGCCCTTTTCATAGTTTTCTTTCTATATTTTTTTAAACAGATAAATTTACACATTTAATGTTGGGTTATCCCAGTTACTTTAAAAGGAGATGCCAGCTGAACCCTTATTTCACTCGAGCACCAATTCTGCTGGAATTGGCTTCAGAAAGATCAAGCACCGTGCTTCAAAGTCTGCTTTGAAGGACAAAATAAAAATAAAATCACCTCCAATCCAACACTGAGAAAAATCCTGTTATGGAGGCTGGGATCCTTGTTTAAAATAAAACAAATAATTAGATAAAACTCATCACCACAACATTTTCCAGTTACAATACCACAGCTAGAAACTTCATACGCAAGGGTAGATTCCCAGAGCCTTAAAACCTGACGGGGTTACGGAGTCCAGAGTGAAAACCAGCCATGAAAGACTGGTGTAAGAACCAGCTTTTATTTTTTTATTTTTTTCCCCTTTAACTATAAAATAATAATACAATAAAAAAATAGGAATGCAAAAACAATTAAACAAAGACAAATAACCCATAGCCAAAGAACCTTCAAGTGATGTTACAAACACTTGCACTTGAAAAGTGCGTCAGTTGAGCAGTTATCCTTTAGTTATTTTAAAATTGGCAAGACAAGAGGAGGGAAAAAAAAAAAAAATTAATCAGCAATTGAATATTGAGGTGCAATTTTTTGTTGTTGATTTCTTCAGGTACAAAAGAATACAAAGTTATTATCACATTTAAACACACCCAAATCGTAGAGAGGGTGTTCTTCATAGTCCCCAGGCTATGAGAGGAATCCAGATAAAGCATGTGCAAATACAGGTCAGGTCTTCCCTCGGGTTAGGAGTAGTGTCGCCCGAGGGCCGTAAGTGCTGCTGCTTCTTCTTCGTCCGGTCCTCCACGGGCTTCAGGAGTTTGGAAGTTCGAAGGATATGAACTGTTTTAGTCTCTCCAGGTACTGGGCGTAAAGTTCAATGTCATTGTGTCCAGCCCCCTCCACCCACAGGGGCTCCACCGCCCGGGGACAGCGCTCATAGATGGCCAGGCCATGGGAGAAATCGATCACCTCGTCTTCAGTGCCATGGATCACCAGGACTGGGGAAGCTACCTTGGACACTTTATCAATGCTGTAACACAGAGAGGACATTTCAGCACACAGCACAAGACAGTAACACAACCAGTACGTGAGGGTGGGTGGAAGCAAGGAAAGGAGAGAGCAGGGACTCTGTTACTGCAGGCACATAAGAAGCAAGAAATTATGTGAGGAAGCTTTTAAATCCTGAAAGTAGGGCAATTTGTTTCGAATTAAACTGTGTGCTTCTGAATCGGCCTTGTGTTAGTCCGGCTTTATCGGTATGTCCCATAGATTCAAAAAGGGATTCTATAGGTTTCATTTTAATTTTGAGTAGACTGTAGAAAGTAGGTTGTGATTCATGCATGCATAGTTGCTTATCTCACAGTTATTACCAAGATATTCCAAAATCAGGCTTACCTGAAGAGCCAAGCATGTAATTACAATAAATTGATTTGGTTATAAAATGCCAAAACAAAAAGAATGGGCCGGGAAACAAATCTCCCAGAAAGCAAAAGGATTTTTATTTCCTAACACATGTTATGACAGTAAGCTCTCCTTGGGTATAGTTCTGCAGTATTACTGTCAAGTTCAAACCCCCAGAGATGGTGGTTAATATAATTGTTCTTAATGTTGCTATAGCTGAAAAATGACAGGGTTTATAAACACAGGATGTAAAAATGAAGAGTCTTTTGCACTTTGGTTACCTGTTGCTTTAGAAAGGTGTCCAAAAACCACAGAAATTACTTTTTTTTTTGTTCTGTACAGGTTTAAACCACAAACACACGATCACCCACAGTACACTTCAAAGGCCAGAACTTAATTTTCACTCTGCAGGTGTTTTGTGGGTGTTACTGATGTTCAAAGCAAAGTAAGAGTTCTCTTTTGGGGGGAGGGGGGAGGGGGGAGGGAGTACTACTGTGCGTAACAAATAAATACAAAAAAAAAACTGAAATAAAGTGAAGCTCCTAGAGAATGCAGAATAGGCTATTTTCTTCCTACGCATTATCCTCTGTGTTCAGACCAACTGGATAATTACCATCAAACTGAATCCTCTGTTTCAGATTATCAGACAAAATCATATTACTATGCATAATGCTTATGACATTGTGGCTATTTGCTTAAACAGATCACGTCTATTGTTATTGTGGTTAAATGGCACCAATTATATGAACTGGGTGAATTAATGAGAACAGTAACTGAACTGGGAAAGTGCTGGGGCAGGATACTGCTTCAGGTATTTTACAAAAAACACCTATACTGCGAGAGATTTAAATGTAGCTGCACCTAACCACTTCCTTTCGCCAGTCACCCAGACTTTGTCCAGACTGCTACAGGAAGCATTGCGCTGGCAACTCGGCGGCTGCCAATAGGACCCTACTGGCAAACTTCACATTAGACTCACTTAATATTCCAAACCACACTGCACTGCAGCCTGCAAATCTACAGAGACAGAAACCTCATTAAATTTTCATCGTCTCACTGTAAATGCCTCACAATGGCACTCTTCTAAACAAAATCCTATACATTACAGATCCGAGATATTTATTCTATTAAATGTAGGTACAACTTTCACGTTTAAGGAAAAAAACAGATCTAAAATACAGTACCGTACACTGGACTGAAGTCACATGCCCAGGGTTTAATAACTCCAGAATAAATCCACTATTCTTGTGGCTGGCGGCCCAATAGCACAAAGGTCCGTGAATAAAATTCTAAGTGAAACAATGGAGCCTGCAGAATCCTAAGCAGCGTGTATTAAGTTATTTGATCCCCCGACTAATCTTTCAAATGCAGGATGTTGACACAGATGATAATGGGGCAGAACAGCTGTAGGTTTAAAGAGTCATAGAACGATGGTATAAAGCCCCATTCTGAGAGAATAGCCTTTACTGGATACACAAGACTCGGCCGCCAGGTTCTCTTTTCATCTTTGACAGTTGTTGGCCATTATACAGTCTAATTCAAGGGCTCTGTAAAGTGAAGCTGCAATACCGAGAGGAACGTGCTCCCGCTCTTCATCAGTGGGAGGACAGAGTCCTGAAAAAAACATCACAAAAACTTTTATTAGCAGCCTGATACTGCCTGTGGCGATCATTAATTAGACTTTTCTTTAACATCCTCTCGGAAACAAAGCAAAGTTGTAGCAGAAAAGAATGGTCTCTTTGTGACCAGTTTTGAAGGCTTTGCTCTTCACAAAATGTCATCTGCAGTTAAAATTACATACTGCAATGTACATATAAAGAATAATGAAATTCCACATTGCTCATTCAGTCAAACTTAATCTTCCACATTATCTTCATTAACTTACCATCTGAATGGGAGCGATTAATTTAGTTCTAATTTTGAATTTCAGTTACTTACTGGATCAGGGCCGCTCTACATTGTTACGATTACAGTTACAGACTTTCATTAAGCATTGTTATTTGGCAAGTCAAGGGAACCACTTTTTAAAATCTCGAACATAGCACTATTATTAAAAGGATGTGAACAGATAGGCCTACATCTGCTTGCTATCAAGCATTTTGGTCTGATAAGGTGGAATGCATGTGCTTTTCTCAAACTACCCTACAGACACCAGCATACAGTTACCTCTTGCCATGGATTTGAAGCTCAAACAAGCTGGTCATTCACCTGGTAATTGTCAGTGAGGATATAGAGAGATTGACCACAAGTCGCTATTTTAACCCAAGGAAACCACAATGGAAATCGTCAAATGCAGGAAATGCAGTGTTGAGTCTTCAAAAGCCACAATCCTGCAGGTAATATAGTATTTGCAAACATTAAATATCAATAAGGCCCAGCGTTAAAAGGAGAAACAATATATAAATAATTACATCTCTCTATAAAAGATCCCTTTCTTACAGTCCTTTCACCCCTGACCGCACTCATTTTATATACCGATAGTAAAATCCAAATAACAGCTGTGAAAATGATTAATATTTTCTGTTTGATGATGATTCAACAGCTACGCAAGACGAGTGATTTAACCATACTACATCCCGGATTATAGAGATCAGGAAGCATGCATTTCCTCCTCTGGTCATAAATAAACATAAAAAAATAAATCTCCTATGTTTACTTCCAGGCTAGGATGTGTCTCTATTGTGTGAAACAGGAGTTGCATTATGTGCTCAAGCCAAGGGCGAGGTTTACAGTGAGGATTCTCACAGGTGAACAGGGGTAGATAGAATTGGGCTTTATTATTCATAGCAATAGGACAGAAATTACAGAAAGCAATTCAAAGAGATGTTTCCAAATGTAAAAGATTATGACAGCTGGCACTGAACATCCAGAAAAGCTTAAAGTTCCATGGAACAATGCTAGGGAAGATTTTCTATTGTTGCTTTAAATGGTCAAGAACAGGTGGCCATCTGTCCATATAAGGTCATGTTATAAATTTAGTGTGAAATAAACCAGGGGGTATCAAAAACAGAAAGGCACATTTAGGCAATATTGTAGATTTTCTTTGTTTAATCTTCCAGACATTCATGTTTTGTCTCTCTCTCTTTAGGGCGGGCCCCAAGACAATTCTGTTTTTTTTTTTTTATTCATCTTCTAAATCTACATTCCACTTTTTTCATTTTGCTAATGGGAAAAGAAGCTAGGATTAACTTTTTATATGCATTTATGTAAATAAAACATGTACTGTGATAATTACAAATTAATAAAGAGAGAAATGAAAGATGTGATCAGCATCTAAACCACCAATTGAATTTCTGTTATTGTCTGGGCAAAAAGATTGTATCTATTTGATCAAAAGCGCTTGGAGCACAGCCTGTTTGGTCAAACAGGAAGAAAGAAAAAAAAAATCAATGCAATATGTTCAATACCAGCACACCTTTATATTTTATGAAAACAAATGTATACAAGACAGGTGCCATTATTTTGCAGACAGTAGTTTAATTGACAGATGCACCATAGTTCAGACTTTGAACATTATAAATAATACCAGGTTCTACTTGTTTAATGTTGTTTAAAGATTAAAATATTACAGCAGTAGATCATACATTATAAATAGTTCTCATCATTTATCTTTAAAAACCCCAACCAACCCCAGACAGTATAGGCCTTAATTAAATTAATATATGAATACATATACTCTGGACAAGCTCGGGTTTCTCACTGAAAGCAATTTTTCTTTTACAGATTTAATGGGATGGACAGGCAGAAGAGGTTGGTATCCCGAACTAAATGATATGTTAGTTTACAGGAACTTAAAGGTAAGGAAATGCTGAACTTGGAAAGCATTATATCATGTTGACAAGCCACTGAAATGAGTCACAAAAAAGGACTTTACAGATTTATTAGGAGCTGATAATTACACTAAAGCCTCTTTCATAAACTATTATGAGAACAGAAATGAAATGGAAATTCTACAGCAAACAAATCATGAATCCTGCATTAACACATACATTCTTAAAATTGCCATGCAAATTACCAAATCAAATTAAACTGTCCACCCGCGAATGACAAAACTGTAGAAAGGATAACAAGAAAATAAAACTAAACCATGAGGTAATTTTGCTTATTTGCTGAAAAAAAAGCTGTATCGTGGGAGCTCTGAGGATGAGAAACTCTGTGCAGCAACTTAAATACTTTTAATGAAGCCTAAAAGATGGGCATACCACCGACACTTAACGACCGTAGCTTGAGGCAGTAAAAACATTTCCGGTCTAACTTAATATACAGCCCCCATTGCAGACATCAAGTAAATGTAATAAAAATTAATTAATTAAATAAATAAATAAAAGAATGCTGGTGGGAGACAGGGGGAGGGGGGTTGCTATTCCCACACTGATTGCATCATCAGATGGTCTTCATGCGTGTGCCGCCTGTTCAGTGGAGAGGAGGGAAAGAAAAGGACCTCCCCGTATGGATGGGATAGGCCGTTGGGTGCTGTGTGTACTGTATCGTACCCCTGCTACAGCGGTATACCGTAAAAAACATATACGGACCGGTTTGGACTTTTACTATACCTTCATATCGGTATTTTAAAGTTTTAAATTTACTATTTACTGTATCATTGAGTCATAGCATTCAGCTACCAATAAACTGGATTGTGTTTGTGCATCCCACAACTTGCTGCACGGCTGCTTGAGACTGCGCTCTCTGACATGAGACGCATCTAATCAAAGAACGCCGATAGTGTTCGTGTAATGCAAATTTCCACAGATCTTCGGCAGATCTGCACAGTTCCACCAATGGGATAGGTTGAATCCTGCAGATATGCACAGAACTGCACAAATCTGCGATACAAGAATGCGACCACCTTTCTTCACAAACCCTGTAGAAATCGATGTGATTGGATGATTTATTATTTTTATATTTTAGTTTTAATTTAAAAAAATAGAATTGCCAATTATTTAAGTAACAACTTAATTATTACTTAATTAATGCTGTTCACAGCTTCATTGTGTGATGAAAGTTGACATTCGCCTCTGCTAAAAAGGGGGCAGTATTAGTTTTCATTCAGCTGAACACGTCCCTCTTGATTTCTGCACAATCTTGTGTCTCACAGCCACAGCTCGCCTCCCGCAGCAGCTTCTCAGAGCTGCGCTGCGCTGTGCGATTCTGCACAGATTTCTGTGGGCGGGGCTTAGTGGCGTCAGGCAGAAACACTGCACTAACACGCATCTGTGAGTCTCTGCACAGATCTGCGCTTCTCAAATGCAACCCATGTTCTGGAATGAATGCACCTCGGCCAAATATCGACAATAAATTCCATGTGTATTGCGTGTTGACAAACAAACAAACGTGATCAATGCACAATGAATGAAGACAAGATGGAGGAGAGTAGTGTGGCTGAAACTTCACAGCAAAATGACCCCAGTGAATCTGTCCCGAAGAAAGGAGCGTCGTCGATAGTGTGGGCATGATTTGGTTTCAAGACAACTGACACAGAACAGGAAAACGTAATTCAATGTCAGTTGTGTCCTATTATTTTTGCTTTATGAACAGTATAAAATGGCCATTAAAAAATACTGTCATACCGTCAAAAATGTGAAAAATACCACGATACTCTATTTTGGTCATATCGCCCAGCCCTAATATGAAGTACTCAAGCCAACATTGTAACGCACCTTGGAAAGGCATCAAAGCAGTAGGTTTTCCTGGTGTCGGGGAAGGCCACTCGTAGTCCAGACATGAGAGGTGAATGGAGGATGACAGCTGCGCATTCGTAGCGGGCGGCAAGGTCCACTGTGGGTACTGTACCGATGCTTTGCCCATACAGGATTATGTTCTCGGGAGTCACTCCATACCTGAGCACACACAGACAAAAAGACGTGGCATGTTAAAGGCAGAAGGGTAATACAGATCTGCAACAGCTGCCCTGTGACTGACATGTATTAGCACATGGCTGTAGCGTGCATTGAGAGATTCATAAATAATCAGAGAAGCAGGGACACAAGGTAAGATGACAAACAAGACCAAATAGTTAGATCAATAGGAAAACTGATAGTATTTTCATTTTATCATAGTCACCATGACATCACAGCATGGAATAAAAGATATGTGAAGAGTTTGATACACTGTGAAGCTGGCTCTCCATAGATACAGTGAGGGAAAAAAGTATTTACGTTTGCCCACTGATAAAGAAAAGATCAGTCTATAATTGTAATGGTAGGTGTATTTTAACAGTGAGAGACAGAATAACAACAAAAAAAGTTATAAACTGATTTGCATGTTAATGAGGGAAATAAGTATTTGGATCCCTATCAATCAGCAAGATTTCTGGCTGCCAGGTGTCTTTTATACAGGTAACGAGCTGAGATTAGGAGCACTCTCTTAAAGGGAGTGCTCCTAATCTCAGCTCGTTACCTGTATAAAAGACACCTGTCCACAGAAGCAATCAATCAATCAGATTCCAAACTCTCCACCATGGCCAAGACCAAAGAGCTGTCCAAGGATGTCAGGGACAAGATTGTAGACCTACACAAGGCTGGAATGGGCTACAAGACCATCGCCAAGCAGCTTGGTGAGAAGGTGACAACAGTTGGTGTGATTATTCGCAAATGGAAGAAACACAAAATAACTGTCAGTCTCCCTCGGTCTGGGGCTCCATGCAAGATCTCACCTCGTGGAGTTTCAATGATCATGAGAACGGTGAGGAATCAGCCCAGAACTACACGGGAGGATCTTGTTAATGATCTCAAGGCAGCTGGGACCATAGTAACCAAGAAAACAATTGGTAACACACTACGCCGTGAAGGACTGAAATCCTGCAGCGCCCGCAAGGTCCCCCTGCTCAAGAAAGCACATGTACAGGCCCATCTGAAGTTTGCCAATGAACATCTGAAAGATTCAGAGGAGAACTGGGTGAAAGTGTTGTGGTCAGATGAGACCAAAATCGAGCTCTTTGGCATCAACTCAACTCACCATGTTTGGAGGAGGAATGACCCCAAGAACACCATCCCCACCGTCAAACATGGAGGTGGAAACATTATGCTTTGGGGGTGTTTTTCTGCTAAGGGGACAGGACAACTGCACCGCATCAAAGGGACGATGGATGGGGCCATGTACCGTCAAATCTTGGGTGAGAACCTCCTTCCCTCAGCCAGGGCATTGAAAATGGGTCGTGGATGGGTATTCCAGCATGACAATGACCCAAAACACACAGCCAAGGCAACAAAGGAGTGGCTCAAGAAGAAGCACATTAAGGTCCTGGAGTGGCCTAGCCAGTCTCCAGACCTTAATCCCATAGAAAATCTGTGGAGGGAGCTGAAGGTTCAAGCTGCCAAACGTCAGCCTCGAAACCTTAATGACTTGGAGAGGATCTGCAAACAGGAGTGGGACAAAATCCCTCCTGAGATGTGTGCAAACCTGGTGGCCAAATACAAGAAACGTCTGACCTCTGTGATTGCCTACAAGGGTTTTGCCACCAAGTACTAAGTCGAAGGGGTCAAATACTTATTTCCCTCATTAACATGCAAATCAATGTATAACTTTTTTGAAATGCATTTTTCTGGATTTTTTTGTTGTTATTCTGTCTCTCACTGTTAAAATACACCTACCATTACAATTATAGACTGATCATTTCTTTGTCAGTGGGTAAACGTACAAAATCAGCAGGGGATCAAATACTTTTTTCCCCCACTGTATAATGTACTTCACAGAAGGAAGACGACTCTGGACTGTTGCCTGTGTTATTCAATAAAAAGTAAGGTGTTTAACTAAATCCTGAGGCAAAAAGTGGTAGTTATATTGCAACTGGGTAGTCAACAGTGTAGATTACTCAAAGTTCAGCCCAGTCAGTACACTTAAAGATGATGAACAATCTAATTGATTTAATTGATCTATAGCTATTTATACATATGAAGATATAATCAGTGTTAGCAACATAACAAACACCTTAATGAGGAATGGCATTTAAAATATTTAATACAAATGTAATTGTACACTGTGGGCGTAATGACAAAGAATCGCCTGGGAGGTTAAGTGTTCATTTATTTCTTTTTAAAGACTTTTTACATGAAGAAAACTATTCAGTTATGGACCTCTTAGTGTGTGTTCTGTTACCTAAGCATTTGGATTTTGCAAGCGATACAAACATGGTAGGATGTGAATTTAATTGAAACACTTAGCTCACAATGTTGAAAACTGGTAGTCTTCCAGTATTGCCTGTTATTTCCTAGTACTTCCCAGAAAACAACTGACTATGCTTTGCAACATTGTAAATAATCTCAAAATGAGGGGAAGTAGTAAAACTGTGCACAGGACATACACAGTGCTTAAGTGACAGAGCTTTAATAAGGATATTCTGGGTTCATCCAAAATTGCATTACCGAAACCAGTAAAGTGCACAACTAATAGGCCTATTAATCCCAATGACAAGAAAGTTTAGAGTTGCGAGTAGATAGTATCCATTTTTATATTAAATAATAATATTAATTAAAAAAAAAAGTTAAATCAGTTAATTTCACGAAGAAATATTGTTTCACCAATATTTGGATAGTGAACGTCTCCCCATAACTCAGATGTACAGTCAGCTCACGCCATGAATGCTTTAACAATGTGAATTTCAGCCAAACCACATTTTCCATCCATAAACATCCAGTGATTTGGCTTCACCTCATGCATTGGGATTTAATTACGAGATATTTAAATTTCCCCCATAAATTAAAGGAGGAAAATATCAGCTCTAAGGATAGCAAGGAGCTGCTGTTCTATCTAGGAAATCATCATTGAAAACTAAATTATAGGTTGTAGAACCATACATTTTACTACACTGTACTATAGTATAGCACACGAGAGTAAGGCAGTACCATAGTATACTATATTACTGTAGGTTATAATGGTAAATGAAGCTCCACTACAGTAGAGGGTAATGCCATTTCACTTTAATGTAAGGAAGCAACTCAAATTTTCAGTAAGCCTATTTTCTTTTTAAAATAAACAAACATACATAACAATTTAAAATAAACGTTCTCTCCTCAGAAGAAAGTAAAAAGTGCTTGAGAAATGCATGAAAAAAGTGGAGTCTTTAAACTGGATTCCTTTTGTCAATAAAGATTTAGATTTTTAAAATGTTCTGTAGATGTATAATATCTAGTCTCTGTTGTTAAGAGAAGAGTGAAACAAGGACAGATAGATTTACATAATAAAACACTAAATATTAAGTAAAAGTGAACACTCTGTACACTAGGATCTTGTTTGCAAATGTGGATACGAATGTTTTCAATATTGCCAAGGAACGACATGTAACATGGAAAGGAAATACAGTTTATACACGGTAGTAGCTGATAAGTTGAAAAAACATTTTCCCAAAAAATAATAATTAAATGGTTGTCTTTTCAATGCCAACAAACCAAACTGTTTTATAACATCCTGCTAATCACAGAGGAAACCCAAAACCACCATTTGGAAAGTTTGCATTATTCGGAAAATAGCTGCCTTTATAATATTCACTTGTCAAAACAGGAACCCTGGATGGAAAGCTACAGAGAGCAGAGTACACAGCCGAAACTGGTGCCATGTTTCCATGTGCAGAGCCCAAACATGTCACACAGAATTCAGAAAAAGCTGTACTAAACACACTGTTAAAGTAAAAAATTAAATAATAAAATAAATATATATAAAAGAAGAATATATGATATGCATTCGTTTTAGGCAGGGAGGGAAGACAATTATCAATTCAAAGTAAGAGGCTATGTCTGTAAGCTTTCAATCCAAGACTGCAGTATACAGGAGCATGATTTATACAGCACTTCTTGTACGAAGTTGAAAACCTGCAGATGTTTCTTTGGCAACACTACTATCACGATAAAAGTTAGCAACCCAGCTCAGGGAAATTTCAAGCTAGATACAATTTTATTTGTAACAATATTTAACAATAGCTTTTTCCTACCCTTAATTGGCAAAAATTCTGGTTCAGTGGGTACCTGTAATTTATATTATTTATTTATTTATTACTAAAACAAAAGAGAATTATCAGAATCTGTCCAATTTAGGGAGTCTCATGTAGTCATTTGAACTACATGTGTTTGAAGGATTGTCTCTGATAATAAAATAAATTCCTTTGTGTTAAGGCATAAGAATCCTATCATGCGTGCATTAAAGGAATCAAGCACGTCTAGTATGGCAAACTTTCAGTACTTTCTTATTCCTGAAAAAGATGCACCATATGCCACTACAAATTTACAAAGAATGTTTCTTCAAGAACTAGGAGTGAGTCCTTATGTCAGCCATTCCCCTGGCTGCTTGAAGCATTTATTTGAAAAGAGACGACAACAACAAGAAAAACACTAAGTGAAAGCATGACAGTTCTCATCAGAAGCCACATGATGATGCACCAGCAGTGGAGTTCAAAGGTCTGTCAGAGTGATCTTCTCAAGGTACAGTAGAACTAGGCAAATGCTAGGGGACATGTGACAGCACTGCAGAACAGGAGGCCTTGAATTAGTGCTTCTTGGTGTCATCTTAACCTCATGTCTCATCATTTTTATAGAATATAAAAGTAAAATCCAAGTCAAGTCTGCTAGGTGATTACCCATTATCACATTTAAAATAGATCCTCACAAAGGCAAGTATCTTTTAATGTCTCAGGATACATCACATCCTTGATATGAGCAATATTTGTAAACAGGAAATGTGCACAACAAGGAAGCTTCAAGTTCCTCCAACAGGAAACCGACCAGAATAAATAAATAAATAAATACATACATACATACATACATACATACATACATACTCAAACATCCACGAGTGCATTTATGGAGTTAACATACCAATACTACACAGGGGGATTTGGTGGCCATACTGTACTGTACAGTACCAAGTCTAATGTTTCAGCTCTGTGGGTCTGCTTTCGAAACCAGCCGTTGATTTCAATTTAATCTCCTGTCGACAGGAATTCATTTCTGAAAGGTGACACGCAATGCGCTATGAGCTCACAGTCTTTCCCAGTGGGCAACAAGGACTATCACATAACTACGGTGCATGACAGTGGGAAAACTACAGTTACTATGGAATAGGGTCTGATGGTCAAATTATTTCATAATTAAATACTCTAAAAGAAACAAAAAATATATAAATAACATTAAACAAAAGGGAAAATAGAAGTCTGAAAAGATACAGTTTGAGCTCAAATTTTCAAATTCACACATTGTATGTACTATTTCTATAAGATTTTCAATTTTGGCTCATCAACGTCGTAGCTTTCATGACTATCTACAAAGAAAAAAGCAGTCCAAAAAAATGTGACCTGTATCAAAGCAGAATAACCTTTTTAGGTTATTCATGTTGCTCTTTTTATAAGGAGGCTGGGTCACCACTACACAAGTATGTAGGCATCTGAACTCCTGGCTCACAACAAGACACTAAAAATTATTAAGAGTTTAATAGAATTCATAAAATGGCAGTAACTTGCAGGTGACTTTACATTGTTTGTCTTTTCTTTTGTTACCACAGCTTCACTGCTGCGATGGATTAATACTGTGCTTATGCACATTCCTGCCTTTTTACTACTTTTACTTATGTGTGTAATGAATTAATCCCAGATTGATACAATTTAATGTTCATGAAGTGTTTATGGGCTCTAAGTGTAGGTGAAAAGGTCAGAGTCGGAGACAGAGACAGTGCAAGGGCAAAGGCAAGTTTTCCAGAAGAACCTACAGCGTGGGCGGTGAGACAATTTGGAGACCGACAGAATCAAGCTACATGCAGTCGGGGCTAATTCACAGTTCCTAATGACGGCACAGGCACTTTCAGTTGCACGCATTGTTGAAGTAGAGCACTGTGCACTTATATTTCTATGCAGCTGGATGTAATTCCGTTATCCTAAATAACAATTTTATCAACTCAGGCTTGACACCTTCTGTAGCAGTGAAGCTGACTGGGTGAAGGTGGGGGTTGGGTAACTGCAATCCATCAACAACATCGGCTATCTGAAAAACAGTACTGAGTCACATACAGGTTTGTCATGTGCTCATTCAAGAGTAGCTGCCACCACCACTGCAGTACCTCGGATCAGTCCATAAAATTGAAAGCTCAACTCCCCACTGAGTTTTCCCTGAACTAAGCGTGCTGTTAGCAATGGATTAATTGGAACAATCAAACAAACCAAGTTCTAGAATATCTCATCTTTAACACATTAGTTTCTCATGGCTAAAGAGTCACACCTGCCAGCATTAAAAAGTATACTTCAATGATGCCCCAGAATATAATTTTTGCACAGTTGAAATGCAGCTTGGTTTTACAGAAAAGTAACATGGTAAAAATGCTATTTGTAAATATTATTATATATTTCTTAGCAGACAACCTTGTCCAGGGCGACTTACAAAATAACATTTTAAAAACTACAAGGTCTGTGCCTACATTATACTGATTCTTTAAACATGGACATGCACAATTTGTACAGCACATGAAACATGAAAGTACACCATACACTTCATATCACATAAAATAAGGACTTTTTGATGGTTTATGATGCTTCTATTAAATACTGAAACTGAAGCACAAAGAAGAATTAAGTGAGTCACTCTGTGGTAGAAAAAATGATCATGAAATTTTCATTAAACTGTCATGATCACAGCATCCCTGCTATATCCATACCGAGGTGATGTAAAGACATAAAAACAGTTCTTGCTATTGGGCAAATGTCTTCTTTCAAATTACACTTACACTGTATGAGTACTGTGCATTGTGATTTTGTTCAAGCTCCACTCTATCAGAAACTAGCCCCATAATCCTTCAAATCACTACTGGAAAAATGCAACCAAGGGGATGTTGTTATACATGCCCACTACATGAAATGTAACCGTTAAAATAAACTTTTACTGTAATAAGGACAAAATTGAACTTTTGCTGGCCAATTCAGAAGACATCAGGCTCAAGTGGACAGTCAACAGCAATCTTGTCTCAGAGTATTTGTAAATTAAACCTCATCGTAGCTGAAGCATGAATATCATCTTGCCGAGTTTGTTAGGGGGGGAACTGGGAGCAAAGAGAAGAGAAAATAAAATCATAGGTAACTAAAAAGATTATTTTATTTACCTGGTTACAGATCTTGGGCATCAGATGTACCACATACAAAAAGGGCAGCTTTGGATTAATTAGGGATTCATTATCTTCATTAAATGGTTTGGGAAGGCAATGGTTTTCTTTTGCAGTTTTTTGTGTGCATTTTACTTTCCAGGAGGTTGCATCGAAGCAATCCCTGGCACGCAGCACACAATACATTGATCAAAACAAAGGCAATGTTAAGAACCTCTCTGACAGGGTTCCTCTGGTTACTGGTCGCCACCTGGAAGGCTCCACAGACACATTGTCCTACATCTGACCTCTATGGGAAAGGAAAGCTGTCACTTGCTGTCCACCAAACTCAAAGTGCCAGGAACACAGAGCCTTCGGCAAAAATGTAGCCAGGGAATTGTTGTGCCATTTACAAGCTGATCTAAAAAGCCACTTAAGTAAAAAATAAAAATGCATGGCAAATTGAAAAAGGGTGACAAACTGATGAGAAAACACTGAGAATGTCAGACGTACTGAAATGTGTCTACAAGTATGAGCACTGGGTGAGTTCTGCTGGTAGACACCAAGTTAGCAGTCATTTGTAGAAACATAACAGAGACTGTGCACTGTGCTTCAAAAAAACAGCAATTGTGATTAAGCCAATAATAGCACTACTTCAAAACTGAAGCATGCTTCAACAAAATGTGTTATTAAACAAGAATTAATTATAATATCTGATAAACTCTGAAGTTAAACAAAGCTGCTGTCGTTTACAGTAAATTAATTGGAATGCAAAATATGTTAGTGTTAGGATTTAGGGTTTAAGAAGCTTATGTTTCTTTTTATCTTCAGGATGACAGAACAGTACACAAAAACTTCAATGTATTTATTTTTTGCAGCACAATGCTACATTCTTATCAGTATTCCCATTGACGAACATTCAAGTGACGCTTGATCTTTTAAATATGGGTGTAAGGAAAGCAAATACTATGAAAACGAAAATATATATTTTTAATTTGTGTCATTTCATGTCTGCGTTAGGTAAGCTGACTTTTTGCGTTTCAGGTTACCATGACAACAGTAGGCATTTCAATTACTATATAGACCTTAGTGTGCCAGTAGAAGCTGTGACAAGAGAAAGATAACAAGGAAAATATACAAAAGCGTCAAATCCCAAGGGGAAAAACATCAGCTATTTTAAGTAATACAGTACAGTAACAATCCACAGTGTAAAAATGTAATTTACTGATAAATATAGGTTTTATACAGCTAAAGACACAGTGGCACCAATGCAATATTACACCTAATTTAACAAGTTGGGCTTTACTATTTAAACAAATATGGACATAGTTTTCCAAAACCCTAGAGCCACATATCAAGAGTCAAGGGACAATCCAAGGTCTTTACCAAGCAAATCAATGAGTAACAGGAAGTAGACAAAGAAATTAAAGATTTACACCTAAACAATCCCCAGTATTCTGTGCAATCATTAACACATAGGCTACTGATAACTAAACACATGCTAAAGTAAACAGGCAACTGCACATATCAAAGTTTTTTGTTCTAGGCAAACCTCAATGTGCATAGCAGAATCTGTCCTCAAAGCATGGTTTGGATGAGGTGTAGGCTAGCAAGTGTTTTTTTTTTTTTGTTTTTTTAATAATCACCTTTAAAGAAGCGAGGGCTTGTATCCTCTCTAAGATGCAATGGCTTTTAAACATTTTTCATCAGATTATTCGTTTCTTAATGTCAGTCAGACTGAGTTGTGTTCGAGGGAGGCTGATGAATTCTTAACGTAGCAGCCTATCTGACTTTCATTAAACTCCAACAGCAGTCTGGGAACACACCCATTCAATAAAGACCTAAAACAATAGTATAACATAAAAGAGGTTATTTTTAAGAGGCTTAAAAATGTCAGCGAACATGACAAGGGATTAGAGGAATATTATTTTTTATGTCCAGTGTACAGTACCTGGGGTGGAAATTTGAAATGCAATACAAGTGCCTTGAGCTTTGTCCAATCTAAATGTCAATTATAATGCACAAAACTGTAATTCATTATCGGCAGCGGTGGGACCACAGACAAATCAATAGGCTTTTTGATTAAATAACCTACAGGCACTCTCTAAATCACATCCCAGTTTACATAGCACCAGCCAAAATATACAACCCATTACCCGCTGTTGCCACTGAATGCTTACTGGTGGGAACTAAAAGCTTCTCAACACTGTTACAATACTGCAGCTGGTGAAATTTCAAAGAAGGTTAATAACCTTGAATGCTAAACAGCACTGTCAGAAAAGCATATTAACAAATGTGCTAAACTCCAGTTATGCCTTTCTAAAATTTAATTTAGCACCCTACACTCTTTATTAGATTTTAATGATTTTAAATACTTTCCCTAGGATTTTGCCTTTCTTCCCTGTTGGTAAAGTACATGATTCAAGTTGAAAGCCTTTTCCTGTTTGAAACCTGAACAGTTCACTGCGCAATAAACCAAAGATACAGGATTAACCACTCTAACAATGAACTGTGTTTCTATTATAATAATTAAGCCAACACAGTTGCCATTAAATTAAATCTGAAGGTTATTTTCTAATTACACCAAGGAAAGCCTACGCCAACCGCTGAACAGTACAGGGCAAATAATAAAAAGGTTTGCCTTTGAGGCACAGTGTAGTGTAAAGTGGATGCTTACAGTATTAGTAATATTTCAGGTTTGGTTTGTGTTGTTCTAAAAAAAGGATTTCTGGAAATTGTATTTACATAGGAAACCTGTTGTTATGTCTCATTTATAATTGAATTCAACTCAGTGAATACTGTAAACAGAAACCTTGTGACGTGTGGGTGACATTCTGCAGACTCTAGGGGAAAGAAAAGAACAAACCTGTTGAACCTGATATGGGCTGCACCTACTTCGACATACCTACCAGGGCTCTACAGTGCGAGTGTTTTACTCGCATTTCCGAGAAAAAATAATGTTGTGCGAATGTGAAATACATTTTGGGCGCAAAATGTGATTTTTTTTTTTTTTTTTTTAAGTCTATAAGGAAACACTACATTGACATGATTATGATAATGGTATTTTACACTAATCATTATTACAGTAGCAAATGTGGGAAATGTAGTTCGGTTGTGGATTGTCACAATTAACCGAGAAGGCAATGAAAACTACAAGTCCCACAAATTACATTTATGGCCCAGTGTTGCAGCGGTTCATTTGGTAGAATATCCAATCACCTACTAGCTGGCGGTAGCCGGCTCATCATTAAAACACACTTACAGATACAATAGTCAATAGGGCTGCAATTACTTCAAGGGAATGTCGATTTTTAAAATCTACAAAAATCTTAACATGTAATGAATGCCCCCCCCCCGGGAACAAACTGCCCCTTTTTTGGTTTGAGCCACTGCCCCCCCAACAAGACTCTACTGTACAGCACTGTATTTAAATGTATTGAACATTGTTGCATTTTTTAATTTTTTTTAGCATTAAATATGAACCATTTATGATGTGCAACTCATTGTTTTTTTTGTTTTGTTTTTTTCAGTGTGCCCTAACTTTTGGAGTATTCCCTTTCATTTTTCAATGTAGGGGCACAGTGCTCCTAAGGAAAAATGTAGAGCCCTGCCTACTGAAGTATCACCAGTGTAACCTGCAGACAAAACTAGTCTCATCCTTAAGAGATTTACCAAACACCACAGTTTTATAAAAAGTTATGGAAATTTTTCATCATAGGCTTTCTACATGCATGCATAATCCTAAACTGTAAAAATTAAATTATGTTGCTTGGGCAATATAAGTTAAAAATACAGGTAATTTAAATAAAGCTACTATTATTTGTTTGTCTCCTTTCTAAAACAAGAGCACACCACAAGAAATCAAACTAAAGTCCAGGCTGTTCAATGGAAGTTGGGGAAAAAAGAAAAAAGACACACAAGGCATGAAAGGACCCATTTTCAGTGCTACAGACAAGTGTGTTGAACATCTTTACAAGAAAGATTGTTCCAACAAGGGATACAATTGTAAATGAAAGAAGGATTGGATTAGACCATGTTCTGTCTCTGGACAAAGGGCCACAGAGCTTCTTGTTTCCGGACAATAAAAACAGATGGGCAGATTTTCAAAACCCATAAAATGCTATCTTTATTATTCAAATCCAAGACTTTGCCCCTACAATTCTGAATAAGCACGTACATCTTTCAAGATAGAAATAGATCTTTTCACATGCACAACTAGGCTATGTAAGTCCATTTGCTAAAATAATATGTTCTATCCTCCATGGCAATAGAATGAAAAGATGTTTCATGTCCTGGGCTACATTTACAAAACGGACAAAAATGAAAAAAGGATGAATAGGTCTATAATGTGGATATTGCTCACACATATGTAGTGACTTCTCGACAGTTTATATAAAAGTCAGTTGAGGAACAATGTATTAATTGATTATTGCCTGGTGACACATAATTTACTGTCAGTCTTGACATCATACAAGGCAACCCAGCACTGCTGAAGACGGAAGCAAAACCATGTTTTCCTGCTATATGGTGCCCGTGATCTCAGAGCATTATCAGAGCACAGTCCAACTTACTGAGACTAACAAGTCAACTGTATTGTTTTCAGCAGTCCTAAAACAAATACCTACACGGAGTTACATTTCTACATTTTAACACCTTAAAAGTCACAGTACACCTAGTTTACAGCATTGTTAGGACACTGTCCAAAATTAGCAGCATCGATACATCCCTTCACAAGCAAGCACAATTTGCTGCAGTCTCTCAGTGGCCAATTCCATCAGATGAATCAGCATGTTTGACTTGCACTCAGATACTAGTCTTCCCACACACATCTCCTTTGGGATACACAGCCATGTGACATATGCTGCCCTTCCCAAATTTTCACACGTCTCACTGAAAGCATGTACAACTGGTGATTTTTGGATGCCATTCTAATACTGTAATTCCCAGCATAGTCAATAAGTGTGCTACTCTTCAAGGAAACACTGTTTGAATAGTGCGGATATAAATTGTATCTAGTCCTTTTTATTACAATACCTCTCCATCACTCTAGTATCCATTCTTATATATATGGCAAGTGGAATACATATAGCTTTTTAATGCATAAGACCTATACAATAAAGACAGGTTTATATTAAGAATTCAAGTATTGCTTTGACTATTAAATGAAACCTTTCTGTTACTGTGTATGTGGTATGATTGGAAACTTCATACGAATACAGAGAGGTGGTTCACATTGGTAGGGTCTGTGGAAACTGCCAAATTGATATTTTGTTGGTTGTTTTTGCTGGAATTTCATAAAACTTGAATTGAATATGAAGACAATGCGCAGGGTAATAGAAGTAAGAAGAAAACAGGGTGGGCTTGCGTTGTTCAAATGCATACACAGTTTCAAAAGATGTAGGTGGTGAAGCAAGTTGTCAGTGGTAACCATGGAAATGTGTTAATGGGGGAAGGGAGGTCGTTGGAGGATATAATGTTTCCGATTCTCTCGATTGTAACACCATGGCTTTACTCACTCCTGTAGATGTCTATGCAGGGAACTGGAAGGAGATGCATTCATACTTACTTGGTCCTAAGAGCTTGCCAAGCCGCATCAATGTCTGCATACAGGTTCTTCTCCGAGGGCTTGCCAGAGCTGGCCCCATACCCGGAGTAGTCGTACGAGAAGATGTTGCAATTGATCCGAGAGCCCAGCCCGATGTAGAAGCTGCACATCTGGCCCAGGTCCACCGCGTTGCCGTGGGAAAAAAGCAAGGTGTAGCGACTATTCGGGGCGCACCGGACGAACATGCATCCGACCCGGTTTCCCCGGCTCGTCCGGGTATTGAACACCTCCACCGCGTCCAGCTCCCGCTGGGAGTACTGCCAGTCCGCTCGCTCGTTCAGATGCAGGCTGCTGGTCCCGTTCGCATCGTCGGTCTGCACCGAGTAAGTGGGCTCCGGGGGCAGGAAGGCCAGCTTGGCCGCGATGCGACTCGGGCAGGGCGGGCAGCAAAAGAGCCAGCATAGCTCGCCGAGGGAGAAACCGTTCATCCTAGGGCCTTGCTCGGGCATTGAGAATCGATGTCACCAAACTATAACCCCCTTCCTTACAATATAGCAAAGCAATGCAATAACTGTGATGAGCGCGAGTATGCAAAAGCGACCGAATTGCTTTTTTTAAATAGAGTAAATCACCGACGATAACATTGCTGAGGGAGAGCTCTCACACGATGATGTCCATTAAGGGCGCCTTTTACGTCAAAGAGTTTCTTTTTTAGATAAATGAAGCATTTAATAGCTATAGTGTAAGACCAACACAAAGCAGGCAGCCATAGCTCACACTCGACAGTAGCCGACCGAAGCACAACTTCCGGGTTAGACCGGATATCCTCGGGCAGCTGTCAAGTCACCACAGCGGTCGCGTCGATGTAGCGCAGATTCCCGCAGTTCTGCGCGGATCTGCGCTGCCCCACCAATGGGATCCGAGGAATTCTGCAGCTCTGCGTAAACAAGAACACAACCAGCAATGTATTGCACTAAGCACTTTGCACCACTTGCTACTCATTGTTGGGAATTTGCATATAGTTTACCACTAAGCAGATATAGCCCTACTTTGTCAATGTAATTGTCAGTACATTGAATATTTGAATATTTACTTTACTCTCCCGTTGACTTTGTTGTTTCACTACATTTGCATCGTAACCTCAGATTTCGGCCTCAGTTCTTACTGCTACACAAACAGTTTTAAGGTAGGCTTGTATTTCTGCGAAACGAAAGTTATTGAAAGTTGAAACGTGGATGCAAACAAAGTACAACTCACCTTTTCAAGTATTATGATATTCGATAGTATTTATTGTACACACTATTTTTATATTGATTTTTGGTTTTGAGATGGAAGCAGTTGAATTGAGCTATATTTTAAAATCCTGCTGCGTGTCTAGAGATTGTGCAATTAACCATACATATATGATTTTAATTTTCCTTAAATGTTATTATAAGCTAAAATGTTTTTATAATTATGTCTGCTCCATATGAATAATAAACACTTTGGATCCAAAGAGATACACCAGTTGAGTAATTTCGATTGACACATGGAATACATTATTTAGTTGTTTGTTCTGTGAGAAAGGGAGAAGGGAGTTTGGGGTTAGCAGTATACATCAATAGGGAGAAATGTACCATTACAGAAGTTCTGTAAATATCATTAATATATACAATCATATAGTGTAAACAATTAAACATCATAGAGATATCAAGTAATTATGAATTAAACCCAATCATTCTCCCTGTAGCTTCCTAAAGCTAGACTAAAATGTTCTGAGATGCGCATTACAAGGCTGTCTTTCTGTAACATTCAGATACAACTTTAAAAATCTGCAGTAGTACTTCATCAATGCTTTTAAATAAATGTGTGAACTATAGTAGTTTTTAAGCATCTGACTTACTGCAGCAGAGAGCACATTTTGCTAAAATTACTCTCAAGTTCTATTATTATGTAACATTTGATCATATTTCACAGTTTTTCGGTCTCTGGCTGCTATGGTTTATTTGCTGAAGGATCTATTGTGTGTACAGAAGGTCCAGGAGATTTATTTAAATTACTCCATTATATGCCTCTCCCTCAGGTTGAAATTCCACAGGAGTTTATACAGTGGGGATCATAAGAGACGGAAGGCTGTTGAAAACCTGCAGCTGTTTTTTGTGGGGAGAACAGTTCACTTTCCCTATCAAAGGTCTTGTTTTTCCAGACAGATGAAGTAGTTAAGAGGGAACATCAGTATGGGGTGGAAAAGGAGATATTTTTCTTAACCACATTATACTCAAAAAGCTGAAACAATATATTTATGTATATATAAATTTAAAAATATACCTTTTACAGCATTTATAGGTGTTCAACAAACACTGTCTCTCGGTAATGTAGAAATAAAATAGTCCCCAAATTATGACTCTGTTTTATCAACAGGATATACATTTTTTGGAAACAAAGGTATAATCATAAACCACCACATTACATGAATATCTAATGAAAAAATCAAGCTGTTTCCTGGAAAATTGCTTTTTTGTGGTTTCTTTCTGTATCTCTCAGATACAATGTCAGGTTTCAATGTTATTTCCTCCCCTTCACACACAAAAAAGAAGAAAGAAAAACTGAAAACATATGGTCCTCATTACATGTACCCAGACACATGTAAAGCTGAATTCATTTTGTAATGGAATTGTTGGAAATAAGGCATACTTTAGACTAATCTGCCACACGATGTTATAAATAAATCCCTGTAATGACATGCGTGTATTTTACACCAGTTGTGTGTATATGTGAATTTGATGTAATGGACAATGTATTTCCGAAAGTTGTGGTGTAAAGGACATTCTTTTGACACATGAATTAAATTTACCTCTTTACTCAACATGTTCTGTTGTAAGCTGTGTTGTGTCTTAACATTACAGGAGAGGATAGAGTGAAAAATTCAGATTGTATTCCAGTGTTTAGACATATTTCTGAATTAAGTGTTGTCTTGTTAATGAACATTTTGTTGATCAATACATAATGTAACATGACAAATAATCTGCTTTCCTACTTGCATTAATTTAATCATCCTAGAGATCAAAGCTTATTTTAAACAGTACCTTTTAAGAAAATCTATGGAAAACAGTTGGCTTTGCTCAGAATTTCCTTAATTCTCTACTTGCTGATATTTGATTCCCATTGTGTCAAATCCAGTCAAATTTTACGTCTCTGAATACTATTTTGGCACAAACTGCACTGAAAATGTTATCCCTAGGTCATTCAGATTATTTATTATGTATTAAAAACTGAATTAAAAGCAGTGCCAGGTTTCTGAAAAAATCTCTTGAGGAACACTCACATTGACTTTACATGTTTGTTTTTTTGTTTATGGTCTGCTATAAGACTCTATCAATACATGTTCTTAATTAAGACACATAATGTTTATGTAGCCTATTTGTTTGTTTGTTTGTTTTACCAGAAAAGGGACCAAAGAATGTATTTGGATGGTTACGTTCTCATATTATTATAAACATGCATTACATTCCTTCAAAGTATTCTTACAATGTATTCCTGGTCCTCTCTTAAAATCTTACGTTTTCAAAAACTGTGCAGTGCCCTATATAACTTGTTATTGAGTTCAGGTCCTCTGGGTGTAGAATTGCACAGTTATAAGAAAAGCATAGTTTATGACCTTTTAATGTATTGTGTTTAGTGTTGGTCATGGTTTGAAGTCTACACATTTCTTGGGTTCGCTTCACAGATGTAAACTAGAATGTTCAGATCACATTACATCAGAGACAGATTATTTAATTGATCTGGTTGACGCCTTCGATGCCAGATCCACAGCCTCCTAGTGCCAAGACATAAAAAAGATCTATGTTTTTATAATTGGCCGATGCTTCTTTGCTGATGTCACTGTTCTGCATCTGTGAATGCTACCCTGTTGCCTTGACAAACAAGCCACATTCTTATGGGCATACGGTTCATTCGTATTGTTTGTAGCACTCTGCACTTAATTTATTACTACTGCTTATGCAAGCATGAATTTCAGAAAAGAGACGCCACAATATCAACATCTTACTCCTTCTGGGTGAAGCCCTTTCTCTTGCTTTTTCCAGCTCATATTTTCAAAATAGCACATGGTAATACTTTATCTTTTGATGTGGAAACTGTGGCAGTTATCCAAAGATCATTTTTTATTCCTCGTCTTCTGTTGCAGTAGTTACCTTTTGTGCTCTTAGTCCTGGGTGTGTACTCTCTTAGGGAATATGTGTTTTCTAAAAGGGTGGTTGGAAGTGTAAAGTGCATTTTAGGCGTTTGCAAGAGGAGGTATTGCAGAGCACAGCAAGACAGGGCTGACCATTAGAGGAAGGCAACACTATCTGCATCAAAAGTAAAACTATTGTGATTCGGTCTGAAATATCATGTACATCAGTATATTTTGTTAAAAATGTTAAGATGACTGTCTACAACAAGCTTCTGTTTTTAGAAACCTGAATGAAAATATTCAAATTGCTTAACAGAAACCTTTTAAAATAAGCAGCTGAACCCGTTTAAGAACAGTGAACACCACGCCTGTTGAAGAACAGATATGTAACCTTAGGAAGGTGTTGTCATTATTGGCAGGAGAAACAATGCTATATTTATCTCAGTCATATAATCAAGTATTACAATCTAGCAACTTGTTTCCCCTTAATTTATTTAATTTAATTTTAATGAATTGTATTGTTAACCAGGGAGTTCATCATGTCTACTCATCAGAGCTTTATTATTGGATTATTGACAAGGAGATGTGAGTAATTCAAGCTGTGATTATGAAACAATAATTTGATTTGTGAGAGGATGGGATTTTGGCAAACGTCCCCTGGAGACTTTTTAACATTTGTGACTTTCACAGCAGAGAAAAGCTGGTTATAACTGGTGGTTAACCACAGGATATCTTAAAGAAAATTAAATATTTTGGTCAATTTCAATACATTTAAATAGTGAATGCTAAGAACAGGACGACAGTACTGATAACCATCATTTTATCTTAATTTCATTATATTTTCCAATTCTGAGAACAGAACTTTTCCACTTACTTCTACTCCCTGACTGCAGGGACCCTACTTCATTGAAATAATGCTACTGAAAAGTCTCAGACCACACTTGACAGACTTTTGTTAAGGGTGTCTAAGTTTAATCTTGGCTAACAGCCCAAGGTACATCAGTGCAACATGCTGAGCCAGACCCAATGAGTCGCACTCATCAATTGTCAGCAGTGGAGCTGTGTGCACAGTGGATTACAACTACACTTTGGGATCCGGCTCCTCATACCTTGAACAGCTGCATATTGCTTTGAAACTAGATGGCAGCCCCAGGGATGTCAAAGAGATGGTTCCCTACCATTAGAAACAAAACCAAAAAAATAAGGCATGCAATGTATATATATATATATATATATATATATATATATATATATATTTAATTCAAATGTATCATTATTATTGTATCATTATTATCTTAGCTAAACAGTGTTTTATTACCAAGATATCCTCTGGCCTGATAAAATCAAAACTTACTGTAGTAATGAAATAGATTCAGGAATCTATATTCAGAAAATTGTATTTGCTTTGTGGGGGTAACTTTTTTCAGTTGTGTTCCTGACCTTATCATTTTAATTTAGCAATACATATCAATTAAAGAAAAGGAAAAGACAATATTGCATACATTAATAAATAATTCTCACTCACCATCACTTTATACTACAGTCAAATTTGGCTGACAGATTAATCATCCTTTTTCTTGTAAAGCAACACAATGATTTCACATCATATTGCATAATTAAGAACAGCTGGACTGGAGTTTATATTAGGACATGAACATGTATGGAATGTATTTTCCTTCTGAAAATGGCTGGACTTCAAGTAATAGAATCTTGTGTGTGTGTGTGTGTGTGTGTGTGCGTGTGTGTGTGTGTGTGTGTGTGTGTGTGTGTGTGTGTGTGTGTGTGCGTGTGTGTGCGTGTGTGTGTGTGTGTGTGTGTGTGTGTGTGTGTTTTGACTCATGCAAGTGAAGAATCTGTAGACATTTATTGAAAATGAGGAAATTGCGGTCATATAGGAAATATATGCAGAGGGAATTCATGCAGAGACTAATAAACATATTGAACATAAACATATTGAGGCAAGATTCATCTGTATGTAGATTAAAAATTGGTGTAATAGACAATCTGGTGTGTTTATAGTAAAGAGAAGAGTGAAGTGGGATATGGAAACTGGACAAGAGGTTAGCCAAGGTAAAACAAGTAAGAACTGCTTGCTATCATTCATTCTTTTCTTGTCAGTTTAATTGCATGCTTCCAGGGAGCAAAAGAGTAGTTTGTTTCTGTTAGATAAGTTGAATTCATGGGTAATAACTTTTTCCCCTCTATTCTTTTGTTGTTTTGTTTTGTTTTATTGATATTTTGTCCCCTTGTTCCCCATAGCTGTCCTAAAAATTGTTAAATTACTCTCAAAACATGTGGAAACAGTCTTTTAAGTTATACATATCATCAGTTTCCATTTCAACTGTAAAATAATGTTCTTGGAGATCATTCATTTTGAAAGACCCATACACGGCTTATGGTAAAGAAATTGTAATTTTGTAGTTTTCATAATACCATTAACACTTCTCAGACAGGGGACTTGAAAACCATCAGAAAATTAATGAAGAGTGAACCTACATTCGCAGTCTGTTTCCCAAATGTACTACTTGTACTGATATGTATGTGACCATCCAGACACATTCTTTAAAGTATCTGATAATAAAAGAATTTGCTTTTTTTCTCTGTTCATCTTAGATGAGGAATTTGTTGAAGTAAACTGAAATGTTTTGAAATACAGATTAACACAGAACACACTGTACAGTTTACTAATCAAGGAAAAATAAAATTAGATACAGCACAGTGTGAATCAACAGCTGAGGAGAGACTGTATTCACATTTATCATCCATTTGAAAACAGGGTTAATTTGATGCCAGTGACTCTGATAATAATGACATTTAACATATAATTAGGTTAAAAAAATAGGTTTTTAATTTTGCTATGGATTCTTTTCAACGCCTGCTGAAATGTCAACCATTTACATATTCTACTTGGGTGCTGTAGCTGAACATTACAACTATAAGTATAAAGATAATGTGCTAAATGAATACTTCTTAGGAAACTTCACATAATTATCATCATCATAATTTATACATTTTCAAATCATCCTAATGATGTCCAATGGTAAAGTATTCTGCAAGTATCATTGTCATGCCCAGTGTTTTCTGTACCTGATTATATATATATATATATATATATATATATATATATATATATATATATATATATATATATATATTGATAACAGATGGCTTTAAGTTGCATTTTCTAATCTCCATAGCTCCAGCATTATCCTTCAAAAGAATTTTGAAAGTCTGAAGGAAGAAAATGTCAAAATAACCCTGCAGTCTCTCCCAAACATTCCTGCCATTCCCCATGGACAGTTTTGGTTAAGTTCCTGTGTTTAACATAAATATTTGAACGTATGTTAAATGATACAAAAGTACTTAGTCGTTTCAAGTTATTACAAGAGTTAGAATCAAAGGAGACGTCCGTTAATGTTTTCATACCTCTCCCTGTTTCAGAGACAGCTTATATATTAACTGCGAAATTACGCTGATATTAGTATGATTAGGAAAGCTAAAACTTTTATTTTCAATTCAAATAGAGGATCTTGCTCATTTTAGGATCTGATCAACTTATTAGAAAAAAACACATATGCAACTCTAAATTAAATGACACCATGTTATGGTGAGTCGGTTTCTGTCTGTCTAATCAGTCTAGCTATCTAACATGTCTGTCTACCTGTCATCAGATACTCAAATGAGTGCTCAGTTCAGGGAGAGGCTTGATTTGTCATGTCAGATACTTTTACCACTTTGAACAGATGAAGCAGAAAGTGCCCTTGTACTGTGGTTTCCCTGGGGCAGACCTTGGACATACAGATGTCTTATATTTCTGATACATTTCATCTCCATTTTTCCTCGGCATGGGCTTTATCGGCACAGCGGAGAAGAAACGCATTTAGGAAAGTGTGACAGTTGAGTGCTTGCATGTTAGACCCTTCTGTCTAATTTGTGGAATGCTGAAAATATGACCGCATGTGATCTCTGTTTCAGCACTTGGCACAAAACATGTCTCTGGACTTAACTGCTCTGGACTCTTAGACTCTTTTCACTGCATCAAGTAATCCATGTCCTAAAATGGGGTTAAACTTTTGGATATTCTCTTAAGTGTAGACTGTTTGCAGAAATCATAGCTGACAAGATGCACCCCTTAGAATAATGGGCTTCCAGGTGCTGTAGTTCCAAGAAAATAACTTTGCAGAGCACAATAAAGTTTAAATACAGCACATCGATATGTGTCTCTACATGAATGATGCACTTTTACAGGCAGCCATTCATTATGAGGTGACGTAGACATTAACGTCATTGAGAAGGCCCAGTAACTTTGAGTCCCTGGAAGTCTCATTAAGACAGACTCTTGACTTCTGTCTTTTCTTATGTAGCAACTGGCAACATATCCTGATGATTACTCAACATAACCCACTTGAAAGACTATGATAAACTACAGACTGCTTTGTATCTAGCAACCTTGTCACTGACATGATAACCTCTAAACCTAATAGTTGTCCACTGACAGAACAGCTCTTAAGTTGAAGGCACTGTCTGCAATTACAGAGCGTTTCACAAAGTACAATCTAAGGATACACTTAACAGACCCTCAGAGAGTGGTTATAAGAACTTTCTATTCAGTCTTTTCACATCAGCCAACAGTGGTCCAGTGAAAACACCGTTTAGCAAACCAAACAAACCCATGCTAAGAGCCAGTGCACCTCTGAAAATGACCACAGGAACACAGAGATAGGTGTCACTTTACTGAAATAATCTCATAAAGATCTATCATGTTTAACAGTTGTGATAAATCATAGACATAAATCACCAGGTCATAATTACCAAAGCATACCTGTATCTCTTCAAGCTGTTTACCAGACACCCATGAAAAGAGTCGCATTAACATTATTCAGTGAGGAATGTGATTGAAAAACAATACAATTTGTCTTGTCTTTAACCTCAGGCCTAACTTGGCCTAACTGTGATCTATTTGGGTAATGAAGTGAGAATCTCTGTATAATCCCAATTTAAACCACACAGAAAAGCAATAAAACTATTTCACTTAAAGTGGTTGCAAATGTTTTACTTGTGGGCAATATGAACCACCAAAGGAAATGCAAAGTTAATACGTTCCCCGGAGTGGGGTTACCCCCAATGGTTTTACTGACCACAGTGTTTTCTTAAAAGACCCAATTTGATGCAGGTAGCCTATATTTTAACTTTAAAAGGAAAAGTGCACAAGAGCAAGTTCCTAGAATTTGTCCTTGTCTGCAACCGAGGCCTGCTCACAGAGGCGGGTCTTCCTGTGGGAGCTGAAGCGTTTCATGTCAGTGTTTATAGTAATGCTTTTGCTTCAAGTATGGCTGTGATGTGTTTGGATGATCAAGGAGGTCTTTTCCTATCAAGGAGGGTTTAGGACTTCACCAGAGGAAAGTCACCACCCATGTTCTTTTAAATACTAGAATCCACCCAGCTGGGAGTGTTAGCTTAGCCTTAAATCACTGACAAGGAATCAAAAACAATTACCATTGTATTGTCTTAAATTTCTCTTACACAGGCCTTTTCCTGCCAACATCTCTGCAGTATGTCAAAAATGAAATAAGCTGCTTGTTTTGCCACCTTTCCTCAGCTAGCAATTAATTCTCTGATTAAATTCCTGCTCTTTTGTATTTGTTCACAATTCTTGAAAAAAATGTGCCCCTTTGCAGCCAGTATAATCAAAGCTAGTTAAAATAATCACTGAAAAGATGTATTTTTGCAAAGCAGAAGTAATTTATTTTCATAAAACAAAGTCCTAGTCCCCTTTGGAAAGGGTATTTTAGTTTCTGTACATACTGATAAAGCTGAAACACTAATCTACTGTCTTAAAAAAAAAAAAGTAATATTAGTCAATGGAGTGTTTAATGTTCAGAATGCAGAAATATTATATGAATATGGGAAAAAAAAAAAGCCTTTGTGAATTTGATTTGTTTTCAGTAGTACTACATAAGTCCTTAATGAATTCAGGAACACTGAAGACTGGATGGATGGATGAATGGATGGATGGATTACATTTTTTTACACTGAAGACACCCATATATTTTCTTTTAATTTAAAATTGGTTAGAGGAAAATATATATTATTGCTTACTGAATTTATTTTTATACATCCCAAAAATGACTTATTTGGGAAAAAAAAATAATAATAAAATACATATATATCTTTGTGTCTTGCCTAAAACTAGCAGTGTCCCATAAATTAGGTTAAATGTTTATCAGATGTTTAATAGACAGGATAGCAGAAGCGAGTACAGCCAAAGGATGTCATCTCTTCACCAAAACAGAATGGTACGTTTCCGATTTGATAAGGTCAGTGCATCACTCTTACCTCAAATGAGACATTTCCTTCATCTATTTTACAGGATTTAAACTAAAGCACTAAAGAACTAAAGCAACTAAATACATTTCCGGGTCTCGTATTGCATCCTACATTCAGGCCTGAGATTGTAAAACCCCTCGATGGCAATTTTCCCAGTCCTTGAATTAACATAATAAACCAATTGCTAGATCATTTAGCAGAAGCAATAAAAAGACTGTACGTAAAAGGTGTGTGTGTTGAGGGGGGTGAATCTTGCCTCACTGCCTGGAAGCAAAGAATTACAAACGTTGGAATCATCCAAGTTTCTGTTTTACAGGGCTGAGAGTACATTGCAGCAATAAAGAAGGTCAATTAAACATTGGGCTATACATTTTTAAGAAAATGGTGCCATTGTTGATTTTCTAATAAAATTAGGTTTTATGGAAACTGAAAATTACAAGAAACAATGTTGCCATTTAATTTATTTTAAATTAAATAGTTACGACTTTGTTTTCTAATCATATAACCCATGAATCTCAGTAAATCAAAATAATATTTATTGATCTGTTTTGTCATCAGAAGATTAATTCCTAAAGAAACTAAGAAGACCATATATATATATATATATATATATATATATATATATATATATATATATATATGAAAAAACAAACATTTTTTTAATAATAATATCAGCTATAATAGTTTACTTATATACACTACTGGTCAAAATAAATCATGAAATTGTTTTGTTTAACAAAATGTAACCCTTTAAGTTAACAAACCCCTCTGGTATCCATGTGCTTCTCTTTAATCCCATGTGTACTCTTCACTGTTGTGTTGTTTGCCAAGTGTTTGGTATCCCATGAAAGCTGATATACTCAGCTTTCTCCCGCCCCCCCTCTGCATTCTGAAATAGGGGGTGAGGGGACACTTGGTCTGAGTAGGAGTACAAAATCTCAGAAAATATTGACAATTATGACATATTCTGGAACCAGACAATCTACTGATCAAAACAAGACCTTTAACATTTTGGTAGAAGCAACACAGACCCGTAGAGAGCTCAAAATGTCAAGAGGGAAACTCTGTGTACAGTGTACGAATACACAACGATTTCACATAATTGGATCTGAACTTCTCTGTGTTTGATAGAACATCTGAATTGTTCTGAACAAAACAAGCCTATTTGCAAAGAGATCTGATCGAAACCGAGTGATCTATGACCGTCTGAATGACACTCCCCCCCAGAGCAGATTGCACGTTTACCCCAAAGGCTCTGAATGATGGCGGGCGACACGGAAACTGTAAATCGTATGTGTTTGAGAATGAAATGTGTTTGAAAAAGAATAAGCTTTCAAACAATGTGCGCATTGTAGGAATACAATGTAACTTCTATGCACAGGAGCTGTGTGTAACACTGCCAAATAAAGCTTAAGAGGGTGTAGTAACACAGTATATAACTCTGAAATGTACATTATATTTCAGTTTTTGGAAAAAAACTTTTTTTTTAACCTCTGGCTGTTTACCACTTATCTTTGTACCATTTCAGGTTATTCACTGGACTTGACCTGCTTAAATTTCAATAAAAACGGGAAAAATTGGGGGTGTTCTAAAACTTTTGAAGAGTAGTGTATATATATATATATATATATACACTACTCTTATTATATATATATATATATATGAAAGTAAACTTTATTAGCTCATATTATTAAACAGTTTTAAAATATGTTAGTTCCTGGTTATATACACTCACCTAAAGGATTATTAGGAACACCATACTAATACTGTGTTTGACCCCCTTTCGCCTTCAGAACTGCCTTAATTCTACGTGGCATTGATTCAACAAGGTGCTGAAAGCATTCTTTAGAAATGTTGGCCCATATTGATAGGATAGCATCTTGCAGTTGATGGAGATTTGTGGGATGCACATCCAGGGCACGAAGCTCCCGTTCCACCACATCCCAAAGATGCTCTATTGGGTTGAGATCTGGTGACTGTGGGGGCCAGTTTAGTACAGTGAACTCATTGTCATGTTCAAGAAACCAATTTGAAATGATTCGACCTTTGTGACATGGTGCATTATCCTGCTGGAAGTAGCCATCGGAGGATGGGTACATGGTGGTCATAAAGGGATGGACATGGTCAGAAACAATGCTCAGGTAGGCCGTGGCATTTAAACGATGCCCAATTGGCACTAAGGGGCCTAAAGTGTGCCAAGAAAACATCCCCCACACCATTACACCACCACCACCAGCCTGCACAGTGGTAACAAGGCATGATGGATCCATGTTCTCATTCTGTTTACGCCAAATTCTGACTCTACCATCTGAATGTCTCAACAGAAATCGAGACTCATCAGACCAGGCAACATTTTTCCAGTCTTCAACTGTCCAATTTTGGTGAGCTTGTGCAAATTGTAGCCTCTTTTTCCTATTTGTAGTGGAGATGAGTGGTACCCGGTGGGGTCTTCTGCTGTTGTAGCCCATCCGCCTCAAGGTTGTATGTGTTGTGGCTTCACAAATGCTTTGCTGCATACCTCGGTTGTAACGAGTGGTTATTTCAGTCAAAGTTGCTCTTCTATCAGCTTGAATCAGTCGGCCCATTCTCCTCTGACCTCTAGCATCAACAAGGCATTTTCGCCCACAGGACTGCCGCATACTGGATGTTTTTCCCTTTTCACACCATTCTTTGTAAACCCTAGAAATGGTTGTGCGTGAAAATCCCAGTAACTGAGCAGATTGTGAAATACTCAGACCGGCCCGTCTGGCACCAACAACCATGCCACGCTCAAAATTGCTTAAATCACCTTTCTTTCCCATTCAGACATTCAGTTTGGAGTTCAGGAGATTGTCTTGACCAGGACCACACCCCTAAATGCATTGAAGCAACTGTCATGTGATTGGTTGGTTAGATAATTGCATTAATGAGAAATTGAACAGGTATTCCTAATAATCCTTTAGGTGAGTGTATAAAACAGATGGTTTGGAGACTTAAATCAAAGACATGTCATTGGGTTTGCTCCATATGTTGACCAGTATGAAATTACTTTAGTCAAATACTTTACAAGCTGCTGAGGAAGTAATGATGATTATAACAGACAAGAATCCCTCACCCTGTGACCTTTAACCTGTGACATTTTCTACTCAAGATATCTCTACATCAAACAGGACTTTACCCCGGCCTAGCAAAAGCTACCCTTAAAATGTGTCTGTACCCTTATGTTACGGGAAAAGCTTGTTTGACACGGGTCTGACAATCAGTGCCGTGATGAAGTACTGTATAGGAATTGTGAGAATCCTGCAAGAATAAAGCACCCCAACCTTGACCTCACAACAACCTGACCACATGAAGTCAATGTTTATCGGAAAGTGTAATCCTAACCCTAGTTTCAACCACACCCTAACCATCATCTGAACCCTAAAATAAACTCTAATGCAAAATTGATCTGAATTCTAGTCCAATTCCTAATCCAAAACTGCACCCAGGAAATGGTTCACCTCTGATTACTTGATGTGCATCAGCAAATCTTGGTACATCACCTGACGTATCTACTTGACATACTGAACAAGTAACTTTCAGCTGTTGCAAATCGAGGAAAAGTACAGAAATTGTGATGAAATTATCCTTAGTGAAAACACGCAAAAGCAATGGGTCTGAACGTGAGGCTGTGCAATTCACCAGACGTGAAACTTCTCTCAATGCTGGAAATGGTCCCAAGAACTAGTATCACAGCTCAGAAATGTACAGACCACATTAGGAGTCTATAGAGATTAGTAGAAGCACTTCCAGGGTCTCAAATGAGTGGTGTTTTCCAAATGTAAATACTCTGCATGGTTTTGATCAGAACACTTGAAATGAAGACACAGATAACAAGCAGGAATGTTTTCTACATGTGCTTACAACATAATGGCCTGTCAGATAGGAATTATTTATTAGTCACATAATCTACAAATCAAGGTCAAACCCAGGTCATTTAGTCAGCAAGTTACTAAATCAGATAATAAATGCATAATTTATTTTACAATAATCATAAAAAAGCCTCCTAATACATGTTTTATTGTCATCTTAGAAGTCATATAAATAAATAAACAATGTTACATGCCTTTCTGGAAATATAGTACCTGGATTTCACCATGCTTTGAAAAGGTGGTGCCTGGAGCATTATTTTGAAACAACTGAGAAGAAAAAGCAGTTTTCTTTGTGAAGTTTTTTTTTTTTAAATGTCAAGCTTTCCAAGACGGGCATTGTCAGTCTGATCATTCAGCACAGGCTCCTGTCTGTTCGCTTAACTGAGCTTCAAATCTACAGTGCATGACCACACAATGTACACCAGCAGCATAAAATAATTCCTCTCGTGTGGCTCTGCCCGGACTGGACTGGACACTTCTTAAGAGTTTGCTACAATAGATACAAGCTGTAGCACTATATTCTTCACCGTTCAGTTAACTAATACAAAAGGTAACACATTTCGAGCCTGCATTTATGATCTCCCATGAGACATACGTATTTGTAAAAATGCTAGTCTGCCGAATTAAATTGTCTTAAACACAGTGCCTTCTACTGGTTGAAGCCAGAAATGATTAAAACCAAAAAGGGTATAAATAAACATCACTTTTGTGATAACAAATACAAAAAGGTATTTCATTCTTCTAGATGTTTTTGGGTTTGGTTCACCATAGGTTTCATATCTGTCATTTCTTACCAGATTTGCAAAGTCTTGATCTACCACAGTAAGGGAAGAGTCACAAAAAAATAAGTGACTCCCGATGCATGTCAGCTTTGTATGAATCTTTATTTTAATCCTATATTACACTTTGTACTGCACTTATGTTTTGTAAGTTGCCCTGGATAAGGGCGTCTGCCAATAAATAAATAATAATAATTATAATAATAATTTCATTTTACACTTCTGAGGCAATGCACATTCAGATACACATTTTAGATCTCATGCTTACTTATGAGCACTAATTTATTTATCTATACAAAATTATACTCACATCTATTATAATGATTAGCCTGCCTACACAGTGCACTGTAATAATTATAGCACAAGACTCTTACAACTAAACTGTGTCAGTTATCACATAGTGAAGTCATTGAAAAAAAATCATGAGCATGCTTCCTAGGGGGGAACAATGACTACACACAGCCAGAAGAGCTCATTGATAATAGGCTGTGCTTCTGGGAAATGCATGGAACATTTTGGAGATTCATTCACTTATAGGAAAGGAATTCAAGTCTCAGGCATTGCATAATCAACAAACATTTCCAAAACAAAAGGAACAGATTTTGTATTTAATTTTTTGTGGTTGGTTACTTTCAAATTCATAAACTCAGTCCTGGCCATGAAGATTAGGTAGCTCTCTAAGTGTTATTAGTGGATGCACAAAATAAAAATCTGTCAGCACAGTTTGTTCTAATAATGTTCAAGAACATTCTATTGGACAAAGCTGAGTATGTTCCATTCCAGATGTACTCATCGTATTTAAATTGTGACAGCTGATACATGTGTAGGAATTAGCAATGATACACAGTAACAAAAACAAAGAAGTCTTGTTTTTGTTTATTTCTTTATCAGGAAAGGACAATTATGGCAATTTTTATCTAAAAAAGAACATTCTTAAACTGCCTATGGCTATGCAAATGCTTTCTTATACCAATATTAAACATTCCAGCATTTATTCTATTAAACTCTAAGTACAATCAGGAGGTAATTCACAGATTTTGGAAATAGTGAAAAAAAAAAAAAAGTTTTCAGGTAGGGTGAAGGGCATGGCTGTTTCTAGACTTCAAGTTTTAGGGGGGCTTCGAAGCGGTGTCCAGGATCGGGGGGGCTGGGGGTACTTTTTTCCGGTACAATGAATGTGTTTGGTAGTATTTGACACTTATAACATAAGTCTATTTTGTAAAAGTACATAGAAACCCATATGAGAATGTCAATCAGCAAATCAGAGCTCAGCATTGTCCTCTGGGCTAAGATAGTCTCTTTGTCAATCTGCATTTTAAAAGATCCCAGTATGAAGTGGGTCAAGTTTATACCATTAAACCTTCAACTTGCTTTAATTGCAGCTGACAAAATTGTGAGTCAGGGCAACTAAAGCAAAATTAAAAATATAAATTAAAATAGAAGTGTGACAGCAGAAACCCAAGCGCAGGCCCACGCACCTGCAGACAATACTCTCAGAGACCAAAAGGTTAGAGGTCAAGTTCTATTGTGGACATTGATGCCCAATTCAACAAGAATGCAACATTGCCAGAAAAGTGAAAGAACCGCTACAGGAATGAAACACATTAACTGGCCTTCAGGCAAGGCAAAATGGAAGTGAAGGATCTTATAAAAAGAGGTCTGATTTGTAAGACAGCTGCAGAGGCGATCTCAGTAAATTAGGCATTATGGCCTAGAGAGAATCTGAAACTTTATCAAGCAGAACTGATGAAACACCAGACAGCATTACATAGCTTTCTTCCCCCTTTAGATATCAGCAAGAAACCTCTTGGCTGTTGCCATTTTTCTCTGTTGTTAAAAATGCCCCCATCTGATCCTGAGACACTTCAAAAGAGCGTGTTTACTGCAGTTAAATATAAAAAAGGGATCAATTATTTTACAAATGAATACACAGTTACAAATTTATACTAAGAGTAAGCAAATAAAAACATTGGCCGAGCTAACAATTACTTCAGTTATTACATTCAGATGTCTTTAACTGTGACAATGAGAACATCAGATCTGGACTGAATCCTGGATGCAGCGAAAAGCAAAAATGTTATTTATAGAGCTTTGGATTTCAATTCATGTTTATTTATAGGCCTGAAAGAATAAATGTTTAGAGTATAAAAAATAACAATGATACAATTAAATGGAAATGGTTTGAATAAAACAGAGTAAAACTGAAACGGGTAAAAATATGCCAATGCAGCCTCCCACTCAGTGAAGCAATGTTTTTGTGACTAAAACAAACTCACAATAAAGGATTCAATTCATATGTTTACGTGACATGAAATTTCCAAAATTTATCAGAAGATAGTCTTACATGACAAGCCAGTTACAGTTGACATTGTTCCACAGATGGCTTCCGTTAGACGCAGAGTGATTGCGCAGACAGAGAAGTGGCACTGATCATAAATTGAGGTCAGTTTGCCAAAATGCACCACAAATGTTTATATGGACTTACATTTGTTTTTGTTTTTCAATTTCTGTACATAATTGGATATTTCTAGGCCTAATTTTTTAAGAAATTCCTTTAGGAAAAATCCAGTAAATATCCAGAAAGACATGTTTACATGTTGACGTTGCGTTTTGGAATTCATACGCTCATGTAAATGCACTTTTGACGCATGAAGTTATTATTAAAAGACCTTGAGGGAGAGTGGGGGGGCACTTTCTGGTGACCAACAAATATAACCTCGTCAGGGGTGAAGACCAGCCTTGATTTAGCCCAGATGCACAGCGATTTACAGTGCACGGAGGTAAGCTGGCAGCCTGTCAGAAGGATATGAAATACATTTTCTTGGTTACAAATCAAATCATTTAGGTATGCCAATTTTTTCCTTTCCTGTCCAATAATTTGGGAGCATAACTAGATCAGACCCCTGTAACACGTGAGAATCTCCTTTTCTTTTCCTTCATTCATTAGTTAAATATATTTAATATTTTATAACTGCCATATACATTTTTATTCTTCTGTGCTTAAATTCAAAAACAAGGGGTCCCATCCATTCACTTAGAACCTGCTGCAGTTAAAACACACCAGCCTCCTACTTTCATGATTTACTTGTACAACACACTCAAATGTATAAAGAGCACAGGGTTTGGGGGTGAAATTCAAACCATAAAACCACAGCATTTTTCTGTTTTTGTTTTTTTTGAGTGCTCAGCGTACCTTTATAAAACTGCAAACTAGGACCTGTTAAGTGTATTACCAGAAGTCCAAGCCTTTCTTACCAGTCCATTAAATTGTGTCCTGAACTAAAACGTTCAAGCTTGAAGATGTGCTTGCAGGGGGATGTGAGGTCACCAACACTCATTTATCTCCCTGTTGGCTATTTTCTACATCTTTGAAGCAGCTGCATCAAGCACCAGAGAGGGCCTGGACTGGACTGCTGTGTTTTTGATGAGGACAGAAAGCTGGGGAGCCAGGTTAACCTCACAGTGAGCAACTAAGTGTAAACTACCTCTTTACCTACAGCTTCCTGAAGGACCAAAACAAATTTAGATACATTTTCTTGCATAATTTGAAGTGTACTTTCATTTTAAAATGTACTGAGGGGGATGATTATATATACACCGTTCAACCTTAACATTATGACCACCTGCCTAATATTTTGTAGGTCCCACTTTTGCTGCCAAAACAGCCCTGACCCGTCGAGGCATGGACTCAACTAGACCTCTGAAGGTGTGCTGTGGTATCTGGAACCAAGACGTTAGCAGCAGATCCTTTAAGTCCTGTATGTTGTGAGGTGGGGCCTCCATGGATCGGACTTGTTTGTCCAGCACATCCCACAGATGCTCGATTGGATTGAGATCTGGGGAATTTGGAGGCCAAGTCAACACCTTGAACTCGTGATTCATCAGACCAGGCCACCTTCTTCCATTGCTCTGTGGTCCAGTTCTGATGCTCACGTGCCCATTGTAGGCACTTTCGGCAGTGGACAGGGGTCAGCATGGGCACCCTGACTGGTCTGCGGCTACGCAGCCCCATACGCAACAAACTGCGACGCTCTGTGTGTTCAGACACCTTTCTATCAGAACCAGCATTAACTTTTTCAGCAATTTGAGCTACAGCAGCTCGTCTGTTGGATCAGACCACACGGGCCAGCCTTCGCTCCCCACGTGCATCAATGAGCCTTGGCCGCCCATGACCCTGTCGCCGGTTCACCGCTTTTCCTTCCTTGGACCACTTTTGATAGGTACTGACTACTGCAGACCAGGAACACCCCACAAGAGCTGCAGTTTTGGAGATGCTCTGACCCAGTCGTCTAGCCATCACAATTTGGCCCTTGTCAAAGTCGCTCAGATCCTTACGCTTACGCCCATTTTTCCTGCTTCTAACACATCAACTTTGAGGACAAAATGTTTACTTGCTGCCTAATATATCCCACCCACTGACAGGTGCCATGATAATGAGATTATCAGTGTTATTCACTTCACCTGTCAGTGGTCATAATGTTCTGGCTGATCGGTGTATATATACACTCACCTAAAGGATTATTAGGAACACCTGTTCAATTTCTCATTAATGCAATTATCTAACCAACCAATCACATGACAGTTGCTTCAATGCATTTAGGGGTGTGGTCCTGGTCAAGACAATCTCCTGAACTCCAAACTGAATGTCTGAATGGGAAAGAAAGGTGATTTAAGCAATTTTGAGCGTGGCATGGTTGTTGGTGCCAGACGGGCCGGTCTGAGTATTTCACAATCTGCTCAGTTACTGGGATTTTCACGCACAACCATTTCTAGGGTTTACAAAGAATGGTGTGAAAAGGGAAAAACATCCAGTATGCGGCAGTCCTGTGGGCATCCCACCGGGTACCACTCATCTCCACTACAAATAGGAAAAAGAGGCTACAATTTGCACAAGCTCACCAAAATTGGACAGTTGAAGACTGGAAAAATGTTGCCTGGTCTGATGAGTCTCGATTTCTGTTGAGACATTCAGATGGTAGAGTCAGAATTTGGCATAAACACAATGAGAACATGGATCCATCATGCCTTGTTACCACTGTGCAGGCTGGTGGTGGTGGTGTAATGGTGTGGGGGATGTTTTCTTGGCACACTTTAGGCCCCTTAGTGCCAATTGGGCATCGTTTAAATGCCACGGCCTACCTGAGCATTGTTTCTGACCATGTCCATCCCTTTATGACCACCATGTACCCATCCTCTGATGGCTACTTCCAGCAGGATAATGCACCATGTCACAAAGGTTGAATCATTTCAAATTGGTTTCTTGAACATGACAATGAGTTCACTGTACTAAACTGGCCCCCACAGTTACCAGATCTCAACCCAATAGAGCATCTTTGGGATGTGGTGGAACGGGAGCTTCGTGCCCTGGATGTGCATCCCACAAATCTCCATCAACTGCAAGATGCTATCCTATCAATATGGGCCAACATTTCTAAAGAATGCTTTCAGCACCTTGTTGAATCAATGCCACGTAGAATTAAGGCAGTTCTGAAGGCGAAAGGGGGTCAAACACAGTATTAGTATGGTGTTCCTAATAATCCTTTAGGTGAGTGTATATATAAAAATGTATGAATGGATCTGAGAACAAGAATATATAATTGAGTGAAAATGTTAAAATGGCACTGGACATTGGACACATTACAAGAACAGACCAAAGAATGACAAAGGAAGCTATTAAATGGATTCCAAGAGATGAAAAGACCTAGAAGACGACAACGTAAAATATGGGAAGATGAAATAATAAACTTTGCAGGTGTGACCCGGAAAAGGGCGTAAGACCTTCGTCAAGTAGTGGATCGATGATGATAGAATATCTATCATTGCTTATATCATAACAGGTAATTTAATTATAGGACATTTATATATTAGAAGAATACAGAATATTTCATGCAACATATATAGCAATAGTAATTTAAATAAAACTTGAAGTGACAAATCCAAAAAGATAACAGCATTTTCTTGTTTTCTAAAATGTCCCAAGATTGTACTCACAGGACATTAACTACATATACCGCTCTGGTGGTGACACTTAATGATTAATATGAGGTGGTGTTCTTTTAAGGATGTACTGTTATTTTTTTTTTCATTATGACAGAGCACAAGGGTTAAGTACACCATGAAACATCCCAATAAGAAAACACTTTTTTTTTTTTTTTTTTTTGACAAAACCACCTCTGGGTCATTGGGAATAAAGCCTACGCCCACAATCTTTCATCGGACGTAAAATCCTCCTGACTGCGCTCGGCCCCCTGGGAACTCTGTGATTATGTTCTGTTCAGCACATTTCACATCCACCCTCTGCTTCCTCCTGGAAGAGCATTGTTGTTTATGGCTGTAAAACATGTTCACACAGTCATGAGTGACACGAGTACTTAAAACATTTAATTTTCTCCACAGATACGTGTGCTCCATCTCTCCTTTAATTGAAAGTATAAAGTACACGAACTGTTGAAGAAAATTATATTTGTTTCCCAAGGAAAAACACCTCATTAGTAAGGGCCATGCAGTGTTGAAGCCAATCTCAAATCAGAGAGTGTTGTTTCTGATGCATATCATTGAACCGTCACTACATTCCTTATTATACTCTGTCAACAAATAAACCGTGACAACAGTGTTGCAAATGGTCAATTAAAAGACACGTATAACACAATAAGAATTTATCGGCACAAGCACATTTGTTTATAAAGTTACACAAAAATAATGAATCACATTTACACATTTGTTTTAAAAGTCTAGCCGCAATGTACAATTAACAGACTAAGGACTAGTAGTTAAATATTTACTCACATTGCACACTCTTATGAATATTAATCCTTCACAATGTATAGCAGTGTATGAATAACAAAACAAACAAAAAACGTCACATTTTTTTCAAGTCACATTATTTACAAAAGATAACCAAAACCACGTACATGATTTAGTGATTAGCACTGAAGTATAAAATAATTGAGATTCATGACCCATTTCTCATTCTGAACAGTTGCATTATACAATCTTCCAATGTAAAATATCCCAACTAGAAATTACTATACATTTCCTTTAACAACATTTGAAAAGATCGTGTAACAAAAATGCAATTGTAGCAAGGATACAAGATACATTTTACAGTTAGCTTGTCCACAGCCTGAACTGCATGAAGCTAAATTATATTTCTTTAAAGGCCTGAGGCTGGTGCTGTTAGCAGTATGAAGTGCACTTTCAGCTTTGCATTATACTACTTTCAAAAGTTTAGTTTAATCAGATTCATTTTGTTTTTCTTAACACTGAATCCTTCAATTCTTGAGTTAGTTGACCTAGGTTATACACATTATAGCTGAAATACTTTTTTTCCCCCCCTCAGATGATTTTAATGTAAAGCATTAATGTACATCTGCATAATCAAACCTGCATGAAATAATACAGTTTGGCAAAGGTGTGAAATAAAAAGGGAGTGAGTGCCTGGGAATGCCGTTTTGAATCCCCCTCCAAGGTGATTCCTAAGCAACGCCTTGTTTTTCCTTTTACTGCACGTTAAATATATGAGGTACTGCACACTATAGCAACAGTGCATGATGCAGAGTTCTTCCTGGCTAATACATTGTCATTGGAGTATCCTTGGGAAGTACTTTGTGGTTCAGATATGAAATACAATGAGTATCGGTGGTGGACTAAGGTGAGAAGCTTCTCCTACTGAAATGCCCTAAAGTTCATGCTTGTACACAATGAATGCTTCTTCCCGTTCATCTCTGCATGCCGTAGACCTCTGCTGGACTTAAAGCTCAAGATGAAGAAAGAAATGGGAAATAAGCAAAGGAGATGTTTAAAAGTTTCTCTTCCCTTCCCTGTATTACTCAGAGAAAGGAGGAAACATGCCCAGGTCAGCGAAATCCTCAATATTGTAATTGGCTGTACCCTGCGTAGGATCCCCAGCCATCGGCAACATATCCTGAAACACAGAAAAGGACAGACCTGTTAGGTCACAGGAAAGGAGAAGAACAACTCTTTTAGGTCACAGGAAACCAAATGTTGAAAAATCTGAAACTCTTTTCTTCCTGTTGCAGTGTCATGTACATTTAAGGAATTAACAAACACAGTTGGAAAGTACCCCTGCCTCTCACGGACATGAGACCTTTCCATCTGGGACTCCGGATGAATTTAGCATGCCAGCGTTCTCTCTCTTGTTCCATTTCTTGACAAGGGTAAACTAGCACTACAGTATGCTTCTGGTAGCATTTCCAATGGAATTTAACCCTTTATACTGATTCCAACGTAAATTTCACCTCAGTTTCCTAGAAGTTTCCCGCACTCCCTCCCTCACAAAAAAGCAAATGTTCTTTATGTGGCAGCTTGAGTTTCCGGTTCCGATTTTCTTGTAAATCGTTGGTGGGACCCTTGATAGTGGTGCTTTTGGGAGTGAGATGGGAGTGAGTGATGGCAGTGTAATACTCTACCTGGGAATTGTAATCTGTGACCTCATCCTTTGGCACTGCATAGACACACTCTTTTCTTTGACCTCGTGTGGCCTGCCAGTTATTTACAGGCATGTAGGCAGCGTGCTCACCTGGAACACCTCGGTCTGGCTGGGCTGGGGGTGTGCGTGCTGCTCGCCGCCCTGCTGGTTGTGGTGCTGACTCTGCCACTGGGACCACACTTCTGAGGGCCTGCCCTGGAACTGCCCGCCACTCTGGCCCCCTTCAGCTGCAACATCAATATTGGGATACAGTACACATGAATACATGCTTGAGGAACACATGGTAACATTTTGTTTACAGTGTTTGTATGTGCCATGTAAGATAGTCAGTATAGCATTTAATTTTGAATGCTTATCCCAACTCTTCTAAACATTTTGTACTCAATGAAATATATAAACTTGGGAGGACGTCTGTTTCATGACAGTTTGTTTTAGTTTTTCCCCGAATTGCAGCACACTTCATCCGGAAGATGTGAAAATGGCGTTGTGACAGCCATGAGAAATTAAGGAGAACAATCTTCACTTCCTGGAAATTATCTGGTGGGGAAGTAGAGAGAAGGGAAATTTCACATAGGCTCATAAAGGTATTCCCTGGTTGAATACTGTGATGTAATATGCTCATTCACTGCCAAACTCCACTTCCAGGCCTTGTAATCTTTGATGAAGGACATTTCCTGAAAAAGGAGGCCTGCCAATTCATCAGAATATAAATGTTCAGGCTACCATTTGAACAGTTCTGTGAATTCACATCAAATTATTCATACTTTCAATTAAAAAATATATAGCTCTGCATTTTCAAGCTTGTAAGACACAAACCAAGATCTACATAGTCCTACAATTACTAAAACAGGTAGAATCAACCTGAAATTCTTTCTGTTCAAAGCAATCGGGCAATAGCACCGTCTGCAAATCACTGTTCTTTATGATTTAGTTTAAGTTTTCTATAACCAGTGCCTGAAATAATTTGACGACGCTTCCCATTCGCATGGCCAGAAAACCTGGAGGACGGTTATTTATTCTTTCTGCCCCACAAAACCATAACGTTCATGAAATGAGAGTGTACGTGTTCTTTTTCAGCCTTAGCTCCACTAAAAAAAGAACATCATGATCAGAAAACACACATTTGAATGATGAGGTCTTTGAATTGCTGACAAAATACACCTACACAATACATAACAAATAGGTACATAATAATCATAACAACAATAACACCACCAATCTCCACAATACTGAACAAATCCATCTTCTCCATAACTTATTGATGCAACCAAGTCCTGATTCTAACAGCAGAAATCACTGAACCCTTCAGCAGAGGTGAGAAAATGTGCATATACCACAATTCTATTGACAACAATATGTATGACTTGGGCAGAGGTGGTCTTTACAACAACTTCAAAGTACTCCATATGTTAATTAATATTTTACAACCAATTCATCTAAGTTTTAAACATATTCTTCTGACCAGATATGAAAACCATTGTATATATTCCACTGTTAATGGTGTAAGCTTTACTTTTTCCCCCAGTACTAATGTTGATTGGTGTGACCTTTAATACAGTCTGTGTGTACTGTTAACATGGTGTGAAGTTTTGGGTTTTATATAATTTCGTAGCAGGAGTCAATCACATCAGATGTATCGATATACACAAAGCCTACTCTTTTAATATCGACTGAAAGGTATTCCAAACATTAAGCTACAAACATAAGTAGAAATGCAGATAGTTTAATTTGAGTATGGAATAAAGTAAAAATATTTTCCACAGACATCCTCCACCTATTGATTTAAAAAACAAATAATATTTAACACCAAGCAATAATCTTGTGAGAGACACTAAGTGCAGACCATCTCTGCTGAAAATCCTTTTTATTTTTTACCACATTCAACAGAACAGTAAACTAATTAAAATCTTATATATTTGTTGGAAGCAGAATGAAATCTAAACCCATTTCAGATGAGGATTTTAAATCAGGGTGCAATTAAAATATTGTGGGTTTATTGTGAAGAATGAGTTAATAAACCTCTCCTGGATTAAATAATGCAATCCACGTTTTCACTCACTTGGACAATATATGGAGTCAAAAGGATGACTGCTGGCATAACCATACACGCTATATATTGGTATTCCAAACTCATATTTTATTTTTGATATCACACCAAGATCAGACCCATAATTCACAGAGTATATATCTTTTCACATCTGAACTGCATATGTCTTGAATCCTGCAAAAGCAGATTGAACACAAAAGCACATGGTTATCTGGAGCATTATCACTTTGTAAACCTCAAAGAGATCTGTTTATCCTGGCTTAAAATAGATCTGGTTCCCCCACTTGGGGGCTTGTGGGAAAAGGAGAATGATAAACAAGTTAACAGTGTATTTCTGATTGTCCCCATTTTCACAAGACTGCAGTGTAAATCAGACACTAATGTGATCATCCTATTTTTTTCCCTCCATTTGGTTTTACTTTGCTTAACCAACTATAAAGTTCACTACCCTTCTCCCTTTACCAAAACCTGGGCAATTTCAAACTCCCTACTTGAAAAAGAATAAAAGCAGATTCTACTTTTTAATGGTTTTATTGACAGGTGATCATTCAAGTTAATGGACAAGTTTCCCTTATGGCAGCGTTTTCTGGATTAATGCACCAAGGAAGCCGAAGTTCAAGACAAAGTGGAGTTAATTTCCTGGAACCCAAATGCGAAAATCCCTAGTACAATTTACTCCCTGTAACATCTTAGTTATGCAAATTCCAGCTGGCTGCAGTGTATCAAATTATAAAATAAAAATATAGGTCATACCATATATATATATATATATATATATATATAAATAAATGTATGTGTTTTTAATGGTTATCTGTGAAAGGGACTCTTCTTCAAGCTGTAACAATTTGTACAGACTATACTTTTTACTCTTCCCATAAATCTCAGAAATCCAGCAGCAGGAGGCAATAGGCAATAGTTTGGAATGCCTACAGCAAAACTAGAATTATGGCATCTGTCAAGAGCTTAACCATGCTACATGTTAAAAAAGATTAGTATAGATAATAGCATTTCTATATAGATGTTATGTGTGTGTGATGGTGAAATATACAAGATCTATTTAGCTGTACTGCTGACCTTCGAAGCAGGAGGTAAACTACAGGAGAGAGTCAGCACTGATGCACCACTTCAACTTTTCCTACCAAAGGCTACCAAAGAGAGCAATGCTAACTAAGGAAAAATGTATTACTATATAGACATTTAAAAATAAATCAAATCAATCCATAAAAATAAAAAAATAGATTTGCTTTACAATTTTTATTTAATTATTGTTAAGTGCTGAAAAAAATGATTACATCAAAGAAAAAAAAACAGTTTGGTTAGTGATGCAGCTTTTAAAAATAATAATCTGGTCATGGACAATACATGCTTTCATTTCTCCACCAGCTGGTATAATTCTTGTGGGTTTAGATACATCACTGTCCTAATAGGAATGGAATCTTTTCTGAAAATATATTATAACAACAAACACATTCAAATGAACACAGCAAAAATTACGTTTCGCAGAAGACTCAGTGGTGCTCATGACGGAGTCAAAATGCTCCTGCAACAAAGATGCCTTTTCATTTAGCAAAGCTGGGACTGGCAAGAAACAAAATCTATTCAAATATCCCCAGTACCATTTCAAAACCCATACTGAGACTTAATAACCCAATTTAACTCTTGTGCATTTCATCGTTTTCATTGGAATCACAGCGGTAGTATGCAAACTATACAACGATCTCTGAGGTCAGCAACCTCATGATGATACACGTGTGGAATTAAAATATCCATCACACAAAGACTAAATCTTCCCTGTATTTTCTGCAGTTCAGATCTCTTCAAAGGTTTGATTGTGTAAGTGGACTTTAAGGAAGTTCTGTGTAAAACATTCATAAATCAACTGGTTACCTTTGTAGTGTCTCAGTCAGCATTGTTCCAATGTGTTTCACTCCAACTCAAAATTTCATATCACCAATTAAATATTATGGAAGGTTTTTACCATTGGCAAAATTATGGCAAATGTAAAAATGATTATACAGAATTATTATTAAGGAACTATATCAATGTCAATAATGATACTCTTGTTTACATCCTATGGAAATCTTTTTAATATTATGCAGTTTGGTGCTCAGAAAAATTATGAAATCTTAAACAGAACAGAAACACCCTAAAGTATATAGTGTTGTGAAGAAAATAACATTTAACAGGTGGTGTGATTGATCATCAGTGTAAATACTGACAGTTTGAAATCGCAGGAAAATATCTGACAACTCCAAATCTGTCCCTGAAAGCAATCTAATTTAATCAAATCCCTACAGTTCATGTTTTGTAATGATGGATTTACGTTGGTGTTGTCTTAGACAAGTGTTTTCGAAATTCTTTGGGAGATCAAAACACACACTTAATTCAAGTGCAGGCTAATGCATGATGCATTCCCCGGGGCTTGGGCACGATCATGCAGCACGTCTTACCGAAGGCTGCGCTTCGATTGGCTAGGCCGGAGTAGGCGTTCCCGCTGGGGGAGGAGGTGGCAGGGCTGGAGAGGGGGCTGTAGGAGGAAGGGTCCGCTGGGTAGCTGTGACTTGACCCAATACCAAAAGGAGACGACTGGGCCTTTCCAGACTGTGCAGGGATTTGCTACAACAATGACAACAAAAGGATACTCCAGTAAAATATCAAATACAAAATAAAACAATACTGAGTGTTTAACACATCAGGTACACCAAACATTTTTCTCTGTACTTTATTGCAGATATACAGAAAAAGACCCAAAGAAATCTGTTCTTCTGAAAGTGTTGTGTTCAAAGTATAACAGAACAAAATACAGCCATAAAGCATTTAAAGAGTCTTTACCTGACCAGAGAAGGGAGGTCGACTGCCTGTCCAGGCCACCTGCCCTGGATTGAGCTGACGAGAAATCTGGGCCAAGTTCTGTCCTGCAGAGGAAGATGGCTGAATTTCATTCACACCAGGGACGTGGATCACCGAGGAGCTGAAACACAAACCAGCAACACTCATGACAAAAGAATAGAGAACTTGAAGGTTTGCACAGTGAATAAAGAAATCAAAGCCAACCATTAAACAATAAAAAAACCTCAGTGCACTGAAAAACAGACACAAAAGCAACCTTATTTATTTCTGTAAAATACAACTGTAAATTGTGAATGAATGGTAGTTTACAAATCAGCACCATTTGATTTCTTCATAAATCAATGCATTGTTACTGGTCTGCAACACAGTACTGTTCTGCCATTACTGTTTAGAAATACACATTTTAAATAACACTTTCTACAACAGCTAAACATTTATTTTGTTTAATGTAACAGTTCAGGTAAAAATGTAAATAGGCAATGTTGGTAAATCCGGGACAGAGTCATTGTCACACTGGAAACACCTGTACCTGAAGCTTTTCCCAGTGTGCCCTGGTTGGAAAGGACTGCCCTGAGAGTAGAGCTGCTGGCCTCCTGTTGCTGATGACGAAGCCATCATCTTTTTGTCAGCTGCTATAATATATACGTTTTAATTAACACCCAGCTGTACAAGGACTTAAAAAACAAGTTAATACTGGACTTTTTTCATTTTCAACTTGATTTTGCCAGCAGGGTTTCCTGCAGTGCTATTCAAAATCAGTGGATGCCTGGCCAACAAATGCATGAAGAGAAAACAAACAAAATCTTTTGTTCACTATGGCTAAACCCCCCCTGCTCGACATTCCACAAGGACAACCCCTTTCCACTGTACGATCCACAAGCGCCCGCCCCCCCCACTCGACAATTCCGTAACAGACAACCTTGCCCCTGCAAATGTGTGCAGGAAACCCTAGGCTGAATATCCATTAAAAAATAAATTTTAAAAAAAGGTCAAAAAATAAACAAACCAAAACTGTAATAGTATATAAGGGTGTTATACGTAAGTGTCACAACAGAAAGGTCTGTTGAGTGACAGAAAATCATACTATGCCAGTGGTCTCAAACTCAATCCTTGGAGGGCCTTGTGTATATGCTGGTTTTTGTTCCAACAGACTTAATTAGCTAATTGTTTAATTAGCTAGATGCATTTAATCTTTTGAATTTTTGAATCAAATGCACTTTTAGACCATCAACTGTAAAATACCTCACAATATATTTTTGAAATATGTCAAATTGAAAAATGAATTGGACAAATTAAGTAATTGAGGACTCTGTTGGATAGAAAACCAGCATATACACGACCCTCCAGGAATTGAGTTTGAGACCACTGCTCTATGCCTTTAGGTGTAAATTTCCAAGGAAATAAATACTACAAAAAAAGGTAAAAAAACTGCTGAACTTACTAGCAGATAACCCTGCATACATATCAGCAAAGCGTGGGTCTCTTTCCTGGGAGAACATGGTGTCCGTTTTGTCGATTGATTTGGTTTCATGGACGCCCCCGGCAACATTAGGAACAGGTACCTTTGGAAACCATGGAAACAGAAGAACTTAAGCAACTTTATGCAAATAATTTTGGATTCCTCTGAATCATAATAGGAAATACTGATATCGCACTTTGGGATTGCCAAGCCCTTCCCAATTGGAAGGGGACACACCCCATCCATTTTTGCCAGTAGCAACACCACACAGGTGGAGAACTGAGAAGATATTTAGCCAATTAAACGATTTTGATAGGCCCGATTGAAAAAGTGTGATTGGGAGAAAAGATAAAGATGGCAACTCCTACAGCACATTGCCTCCTTTCGCTGTACTGGGACATTAGTTTTGAGGAATTTCTGGTCCAGAGGGAAGCATGCCCCCTACTGGTCAACCAACACCACTTCCAACACTTAAGAGATCCTTCCATCCAGTCCAACCCTGCTTAGCTTCTGAGATCTAACAAGATCAGGCTTGAAGGAGTTGAGGGTGCTGGTCAAAGGGACTGATCTGACTGGATGATTTCGGATTATGTTTTACCTGGGACAAGTCATAGGAGGGGAGGCCATCCCTTTGGTGTACTTCCAGTTCAGCCTGTTGTTGTTGCTGGAGCTGCCTGCAGACACAGAGCAGACAACAGTTATAGGAGCTCAGCCAAGAGCAACCGAAAACACAATCTTCATGACGAATGGCAATAATGCTTTATTGACTTCCAACTCTATTTCTAGGCAACAGCTGTCCAGTCTAGACATCCATTCATTAATGCAATACATACTTGTACCCTTAACATACTTTTTCTTCTATTTTCTAGTGCTTGGGAACATTTTATCTTTGAACAACAGCAACAAGAATAAAAAAACAACCCCCCTATAATAAACACCACTAAGTATCAAAAATATCCATACATTTTAATTTCACAAAACTTCTAATAATTTCCTATTGACATAACCTTCAAAAAGGCATGTTGTGATTTCCTATAAACGTTCCAGTTTAGAATATCAAAGGATCTAATTTCCTGTTTATGATAAATAGGGTATGTTTTATCTACCAAACAAACAGAGTGGTGTGTTTGTGAGGTGTTAGGTATTGATTCAAATATCTGGATATTGCGGCCTAAGTATGTCTTAGGAGTCAGGAAAATTAACCCAGAGCTCCCACAATATGCCCTATGCTTCATTTACCATAAACAAGCCCACCAGGAGACAGCAATCTTTTGTAAACAGGCTCAGAAACTCATTGTGATCCATCCTCAACAGTTTTTCCAAAGGGGAAAAGCTGAAATGGTTGTTTACATCTTGAAACACTTAAAATCAATAAAAAAATAAATTAAAAAAACCTTAATGACAAACCTTTGCATGAAAGTTAAAGAATGCATTGGCAGCAGTAATTGTCTGACCCCTGTTTGGCACCTCCTTGCCACTTTGGATAAAAATAAGTTTGTCAAATGACTAATGTAAGTAAGTATATTCAATTTAAACTACCAAATCACAAAGGCCACTTCAAAGAAAACTGTCACATAAAATAAAAATTTGAACAGTGGCAATTACTCCAAAACCCCATTGTGTCAAATGCTCACTACAAAACCTTCCAAACATACACACAACGTGAATTTATTGCTATGCACTCTTACTCTGCCAAAGAGACATCAGGAGCAAGTGCAAACAAGGTCATCTGGATCAGAATATGAATGATATGAATAACAGAAATGTCGCTCGTGCTTTAAGGGGAAAGAAGCATTATCATTTGGACATTAAATAAAATTAAATAATGCACAAAAGGTTTCCACAGTAAGAATAATTTAATATCAACCTTTGACCTAAAAACTAATTTTAACAATGAGAGTAATGCAAGAAACCATTTTAGTTTATAAGTATATGTAAATGAGGAACAACTGGGGATTGCTTAGTAGCTGAAGAATTTGGAGCTTATTTGGTGTGAAAATTAAAGCCAGATGTGCCAAGCTGAGGCAGTGTGTTAGCAACTTGGATTCTGTGCTATGTAGGAATGTTTTTAAAGTCACTTCTTTAACTAGGCCAAAAGATTTGACTTTTAACACCTTGGTTTAAGTAATTTAAAACAAGCCAAGGTTAAAGACTAGTTGTCATGCACTGCTATTTTTAGTTTAAACAATCTCCAAAACAATTCATTTTAAGAAGTGTTCTGAATATTTGAGTGTTTTATAAAAAAATACAAATAAAAAGTCCAATTTAACAAATGCAAACAACAGCAAACAATGCTGTCATAAAACACTAACAATTCTCACAAATGGAACAAATGAGAAGCCACTTGAAAACATGAATTTGAAAATAAAACTGGTGTACTATAAAATGTGAATCTGTAAATGTTGTTGAAACCCACATCCATTAATAACTAAAGGAATGTTATTCAAGTCTTAAACTGGAGTCAAAGGAAGAGATGCGTGTACATTATTTCAAAGGTCTACAAATCCACCAAGTTAGGTATTTGCATAATATGCTCAAAAGCTCCTTTTTTTTTTTTTTTTAAGTTAATTGCATGAAAGTGAAAAAGGCAAAATCAGTTTGACATGCACAGCTGAGAACTAATTATCCTTCTCTATGTAAGCATTAAGCACGTGAACCATTTTCAGGAATCTCTACAGGCACTTCACAAAAATAAGGCAAGTTGTCTTAGGGTAATACAAGTAACAACACTAAAGCAATTTAACTTCCATTTTAGCATTCTGATGCCGCTAAATTATATGTATTTGTGGGGTTACTAAAAGATCACAGAAATTATTAAACCAAGGACTTGTTTAGTATTGGACATCATACGGCACACCATAATTGAAAATAAGCATCGGCTCCTGAAACTGATATCTTGGCTAAGAAATGGTTAAATCCTTCAAATACATTTTTTTAAATTTTACAGCAGAGCACATCTTGCATCTACTTGACCTGGTATGAGAATAGATGATGCACACTTCAGATCACAAAAAGTACTGTTAATTAATAAATGTGTCAAACATATTTGTCAATTGCATTTTTGCTTTTTCATTTTATTCTAGAGGGGTTTATTTTTTCTTTCAAGGTCACAGATGTCAAATTCTTTTTGCATGGTTGGGATATTATCACTCTGATTAATAATCCACATGCTGCCCCCTCCCACTCGATCCAGCTGTGATTTACATTCCTCAATTGCTGCAGACTTAACACCCAGCTACATCTCCACAGACGGAAATGTGATGGCAGAAACAAGTCAAAAGTTGTATTCCCATACAGCACCGCCATGCATTGAATTTGAATTTGATAAAGAGCGTTTATAGCACTGCTACAGGTATAGAGTTATAGATGCAGACCTATTGATAGATATGCATAGATATTTATTTTTAGGCTCATGTGGCATTGTTGCCATGCATACAACGTGAATGGCTCTGCTTAAAATAAGTGAAATGTCAGGAATGCAGAAATCCTTCAAGACATGCAATAAGGAAAAGCTTATCCAGTACTGCTTGTCCACTGATGTGTAATTTAACTATACACGCATTTTATGAAATCATGGAATGACAATGCGCTATTTCAATAGCTCTTCAGTCATTTTCATTCATTACCATATTCTACACAGATTTTAAATAAACAAGGAGAATAAAACAAGGAACAGCAGGTTCAGACTAAGTGGAAGAAATGGTACGGTGCACTGTGAAAATGAGGATCAGGGATTCATTAAAAATCAAGATTTCCAAATGGCAGGATATTTTCTTTGGGAGAGCACACATCAATCGGAAGGATCACTACTTCACTGAATGACCTTCTGTGTCACTTTTGTGCATTAGATTGGGCTTAGTTTCCGATGGAACCTCCTAAGGAAGTTTCCTCCCTCCTATATCACTGCCAGAAAAGATGACCAAGAACAACAAAACCACCACTGCCCCCTACTGACAGAAAAACAGCTCTGTCTGAGTTTCAGTGAAGGCATTTTCAGATGACAAAAACACCTGTGCTGATTTGTTAAGCAGGTCATTTTTCGCATAACCTGCATAGTTTTACCATTGCAGTCTTGGTACCTGGAGGACCTAAATTAACGGCATCAGACTTTAAAGAAGATAGACAGCAAACAAATACCAGGCAAGCACCTAAATAACAAAAAAATAATTAAACGTGTCGAAACATTAATTTAAAATTCCTTACACCACAAAATAACTAACTTTGGTTACATTCCAAAGCATTTCAGCTTTAAAATGCCAGGAGTATTACATTAGACTGGTATTAATTACAACAGTTGAAGAAATGTATGTCCGTGTCTGTGTAGATGTTGCTTCTACATTTATGCTAACTTCCCTTTCTCTTTTAGTATATTTAGAATCTGCAAAACCAGAGTATCAGTTTTAAATGTCAACATCTTTCCATCACAGTAGCAGGCTGCAGGCCACTGTGTTCAGATATGCACACTGAGAGCGTGACTTACTCTCCGCCCCCCCCCCCGGCCAATAACAAATGCTTTGACAGGAAGTTATGAGTTCCGAATTCAGGATATGGATTAAAAAAAAAAGGAAGAAAAAGGAAAACATACTTGACATTCGTGTTGGTGCAAATTATGTATTCAATTTCATCAGAATATGGATTCTGGAATGTGAAGCTGCTGGTCCTGATCAGCATCCACTCCCGATTCTTTGTGCGAAATCGATACATCACAGAGAGGACTTGACCTTTCAGTTTGACAACCTAGAGGGAATGGAAATCACAGATGGGAGGGGAGAATGAAGAACCTTTGCTCAGAAAATGAAATTTCACAACCTTTAATTCTTTAAAATAAATAGAGTAAAAGGACACATTCCCTACATATAAATAAACCTAATCCATAGTTATGCAATCATTAAATGTACAGGGTGACAAAGACAAAGCAGAGATGTCAGCCTGGGCAACACAAGGTCATTTAACGGGGCTCCCACTGTTAGTGCAGAACAGTGAAGCAGCAGCAACCTGGCACCCCTTCTCATCATTACTACTCTCTATGTGCACATTCTTTCCATAACATTCGCTCTGTGGTTAATCAAATGCAGTCATTCCTCTTTCTTCTTTTAATTTTAACTTGAAATGGCTGCTAAACAAACAAAATAAATACAATAAAATAATAAAACTTTCCTCTTCCACAAGTAGCAATAAATTCCAAGCCTATTTTTTTTTTTTTTTTTTTAAGATGCCTTTAATAACCTCAAATCTACTTTGATTGGTGTCAAACCTTTTTTTTTTTCCTTCTTCTTCAGATAAAAGCAAAGGTCCAATGTTATGTTTAATTCTGCAAATCTACAGATCTGCGTTAGGAAAAGCCATATCCCCTTGTCAACAGTGTTGACCACCACACCTAAAGGTCAACTCAAAACACAAATACAATATAGAGAGCAGTTTTCTGAGCTTCCTATTGAACAGATGTATGGAGGAGAAGAAAAAAAAAAAAAAAACTGTTCTCTGGAAGTCCAGATAGAGCTGGGGTTATTATTGTTGGCAAAAAAAATGGCGAATCAGTCTTATGTTTCTTTCTTGTCTATCAGCTAAAACTATTTTTCCTAGACGCCAGGTCCTTAAAAGATGGGCAATAGCAATGAAACAGATGACCAATTATTTCAATGCTTCTCCCTTCCTTCAAGCATCAACTTCAGACTGATAACGTCAACAGCTGGGCAGGATAAGAATGTTCTAACAGGAGTGAACAGGAGGTCATCTTCTGCTTTATGCAATAAGGAATCAGATAATTAGATATGAAACACAATCCCCCCCACCCACTCTATCATCTGACAGAGATATTGGTGCAATGAACTGAAAAAACTAAACAAAAACAAAAAGACGACACCAAGAAAAACAGAAAAATATTATAAAGCATATGAGCTCTTCAAAATTAAACTGGGCTCACAAAAAAACAACTGTCTTGTAATAAGAATGATTTTACAAAATAAAAAAAACTTTTTTTTTCCATCAATATTAACCAGCTTGGTTTTTCCAAACACACATATTTGTTTCTTCTTTCCATCGTCAGATAAATAATATGCCAACCAGCCAAATAGCTTATGTGAAACAAATTCTCATATAATGGGGTTTAAAGGTTTGGTAAATACTGCTTTCCAATAAAAGGTTTAGATTAGCAATAGAATGCATTGCTTTTGTGAATCTCATCTACCTTGACAGATGAGATTGTCTTTTTATAGGCTCTTTCATAAGAACAGATGTAGAAGCATGTTTTAAGACCTGGGAATCCATCCCAGGTAAGCTTTGTGAGGTCTCAAGATTTCGACATAGCATTAGTTTGTATGTAGCATTTTTGCTGAATCGCCATAGGCCCTTTAAGAGATTGTATGTAATCCAAACCCAGATGAACATTAGAAGTTGTCATGGCATCTATGCCAAAGAAATACTAGGTTAACAATGGGAACTTTTTTTGTTCATCTTTGGGAGAATGCTTTCTAGGTATTTGTGCCATGCTATTGTATACCAGTAAACCAATTTTTAAATACAAATTTTCAAATTGAACTGAAAATTGTCTACTGATATTTTGAACCCCCTAATTGAAAGAAAAATAAATAATGTAACAATGTTGCATGTGAACTAGTTGTTGCACTCATGACAGCTTGAAGCAGCATTTATTCTTGAAAGCAGACTATTTTTCACTTTGCTTGAAGCATTAGGTTTTTTTTTCACATGTTATGTTTTTAGCCCTGTGGAAAGCAATTCCAAGGCAATCAAATAAAACAGTGCAAGAAAATATCAATACATCTTATTTAATATAAAAAATAAATGGGTAGAGTTGGCTTTTTTAATCTTGCTCTGCGATTAAACCCTGGTGCAGACAGAAATAGAATCAATCACATCTTGACAATAGAAAATGGACAAATGTCCTTGAATTTTTTTTATAGAAAAAAAAAAAAGTTTTTTAATATTGAATCTAGCGTGAATAAATAAGAATGAAGAAATGGCCCGTTGGAGTAGTCCACACAGGGAAAAGGCCCTGGTAAACACACTACAATTTAAGAGATGGTAACAGAGCATGTAATTTCTGATTATATATATATATATATATATATATAAATAAATATATATTCATATATAATAGGTATGTTTAACAGGTATTTTAAATTCAGATGCTTCTTAAAAACTGTGGGTTTAACAGAAGATAAGTAATTTAAGGCATAGCAGAAATGAAAGAAATATCTGAGCCCCTCTAGCACCCTGGACTGAATATGTGAACCACTTTATTAAGATGTACTGAGAGACAGCTGCAAAATAAACACATCTGTACAGCAATAATTGGCTGATTGAGTTTAAAGCACTACTCTGAGCTTCTCCATTGCTGGTCCTTGGCAGCTCTGTGCACAGTGCCTGTATGTTTTGACATGACATCCTCTGCCTGCTCGGCAGCTTGACACGTACCTGCTGAAAACTCTCCCTCAAATGGCTTTGATCCTCTGGATGGCAAAACTCCAAAATGTCTTTTCCCAGCAGATCCTTATGAAAATCAGGGGAAGAAAAAATTATGACGTTGAAAAATAAATATGAAATTGCCTTGACGAAAGCTATGGTACGGTCTTACCCTTACATAAACTCAACATACAGCAAGAATGGGACAGGATTCAAGAGCATGTAAGATCCAAATAGAAAAATATGCTACATGCACCAGTCCTCTTAAAACTGCTCTTCCCCAAGAACTAGATGTATGTCTTCCAACACTGCAAGTGTTTCACAGAGTCGAGCTTTTACATAAGCTCACGTACAGGAAGTGTACAGTATATGCATTCTTAAGTATGTGGATTTTGATCCCAAAACCTTAGGAAATAAGAATATTACATTCTTACTTTTCCTATACTAGTAAATTGATCTTGCCATACTTTAACACACATATGTTGTAACCTGTCAAGTATACCTGTCCCAGAGTATGTAGGTCTCTAGCACTGTACCCCCTGTCATCATTCAAGGCACATTTGTCACAACAATAATACCAACATAATGCTGTCAAAGCATTCTTTTTGAGTTATAAGAAAAATAGGAAGGCAGCGTGTCTTGAGAGCTGCTAGGAACAAATTTGATCATTAAATAACAATACAAAAACAGTCTTCTAGGGAGAATGTTGTAATCTGTATATTTATAATTGATGGGAAAATAGCATACACATGAATTGTGTTATTTTACTAATTTACTTTCCACTGCGAAACCTGGCATGGAGCAGTGTGCATTTCCTTCATCAATATTTCAATGAACGTGTCAGGATTAGAGATTTATTATCCATATTCCACAAGGTGTGAAGTCATAAATTAAACGGAAGGCTGATTGCACATCTAACTGCTGCAACTCACAGCTTGCTTTTGGCAGAGAAAAAGTGGGGGGCAATGAAGCAATTGAAGAGGTTAAAAGAAAATAATAATAAATTATAATACATACATATACATACATACACACACACACAACCTCCAAATTAAAGAAAGTGAGTATTTCAGACAAACAGGTAGGCATTTCACCAGAAAACAACATACTTCAATTATATCATACAGTGCTCAGGCAGAAGAAAACAAAGTTGACATTATTGTAGCCCCTCAAGAATTGTGGTGTTACGGAAATAGACTAACCTGGGGTTGGTACCCAATCACATTGATGCAGCGCGGATCCACAAAAGTGATGATTCCATCTGAGCTGTGACGAGACAGGAACTCAGTGGGAACTGACAGCCCGTTCATGTCCATTGACACTGGTGAGCTGGTGACCTGGAGCACGATACAGGCACATTACAGAGTTCAATCACAAAGTGTGCCATTGCCCTTGGAAGTTTGAAAGTATATTCAAATAGACATAATATTGTGGCAATAAGTTTATTATACTCTAGCTATGCTACAAATATATACAGTTAGGTTTTATAAGATGGAAATGAAGTGTAGACTTTCATCTTTAACGTGAGGGTAGTTACATCCAAATTGGGTGAACGGTGTAGGGATTACACCCATTTTTATATGTGGTTCCCCCAATCTTAGGGGCTCAAAATTATTCGGACAAACTAACAATCATGAACTAAACTGATTTTCAATAATTGGTTGCAAATCATATTTTTTTTCACACAATATAAAAGTGCCCTAAACTTTCTTTGTGGGGAGCTGTGGACAGATGTTCAGATGCGTTAATCCAGTCATGAGATACACCATAAACAAAGCCCCCTATACCTGCAGCCTTCCAATTGCAACCAGGCAGTATTTACTGGTTTGTCCTGCTTCTGTGTCTTCATCAGGAATAGTCATCCCTGAAAATCAGACATGGAAATTCATTTTTTAATTCCTTTCCCCTATCAGCTACAAGTATAGTAAAGTGAGTTGATGCATTAAAGAGGTATTTTACTACACAGAACCTCAATGTGAAATACAAAACCATAAATAATTAAAGATGTCAGAATAACATGCCCTCAATTTATATAGAGTTTGAGAGGTTTCATATTTGAAATTTTGCTTCACATCATTTGAATTGGCAGTCACTCAGTTCAGACAATGGTTTTATCATCTGCCACGTTAACTCAAACTAACAAGTAGATTAAAATTACTTCACTTTATCGCAAAGACTTGCTCCAATTACATTAGCATTTTTATAGGTTTTCACTGTAGATGAAACAGTCAATTGTTGAGCAAAAGGAGCAGAATACATTTAAGGAAGTGGATATTTAACAAAAGGTGAGAAAAGCAATGCAAACTTTTGTTTGCCACATAGCAATAAATAATAATAAAATAAACTGTTCTCATCGGCTTCTTAACTTCAGAAAAGATTTCAGTATCCTACTCTCATTTTTAAAGACTTAAAAGTACAAAAGATGGTTGTCTCCATGTCGCATAATGACTATTCTAATTTGCTGAATGACTCTTCCTGGCACAGTGAATTTCCTATTTATAAATACAATGGAAATGTGATTTACTTCATTTAACTTCAGTCACTAATTTAACTTCACCATTTATTTAAACCATGGGTTGAAAGTAAATGCAGAGCCTTAGGTACCATTACACAAAAGGTTTTAAAATTATTATCAGAGACCTATATAAACTACCGCCAGGGAAATACTGTCCTAGTCTGCACAAACCATTTTAATTATGAAGTCTCTCTTTAAGAAAAGAAAAAAAAAAAAAAAAATTATATATCTCCGAGCAAGCCATTGTGCTCTGATGCCTGCAGAATGGAGCAAGCGGAAAAACACATGTGACATCATCATCTGTCAAAGAATGAATGGATAGAAGAAGGATGCTGCAAACCTGGTTCTGGATGAATAATGCTTGCATAAAGAATGATCTCTCCCTCTAACCTCTGAACACATAAGAACATAAGAACGTAAACAAACGAGAGGAGGACATTTGACCCATCGTGCTCGTTTGGTGTGCATTAATAACTTAGTGATCCAAGGATACTATCCAGTCCGTTTTTAAATGTTCCCAAATGTTCAGCTTCAACCACATCACTGGGGAGTTTGTTCCAGATGGTGACAACTCTCTGTGTGAAGAAGTGTCTCCCGTTTTCCGTCTTGAATGCCTTGAAGCCCAATTTCCATTTGTGTCCCCAGGTCTGTGTGTCCCTGCTGATCTGGAAAAGCTCCTCCGGTTTGATGTGGTCGATGCCTTTCATGACTTTGAAGACTTGAATCAAGTCCGCAGGTAGTCTCCTCTGATCCAGGGTGAAAAGGTTCAGTTCCCTCAGTCTCTCAGTAGGACTTTCCCTTCAGACCTGGAATAAGTCTGGTTGCTCTCCTCTGAACTGCCTCTAGAGCAGCGATATCTTTCTTGAAGTGTGGAGCCCAGAACTGTCCACAGTATCCAGATGAGCTCTAACTAGTGCATTGTACAGTCTGAACATTACTGCCCTTGTTCTCAATTCTACACTTTTGACAATATACCCTAACATCCTGTTTGCCTTTTTTATTGCTTCCCCACACTGTTTGGATGGAGAAAGTGAGGAGTCCACATAGACTCCTAGGTCTTTCTCATGTGTTACTTCATCTAGTTCTATTCCTCCCATTATGTAATTAAAGTGGACATTTTTATTATCTGCATGTAATACCTTGCACTTGTCCACATTGAATTTCATCTGCCAGGTGTCAGCCCACAACTGAATGTTATCCAAGTCCCTTTGAATAGCCTGTGCTGCCGAGAGTGTATCTGCTGAGCCACCTATTTTAGTATCATGTGCAAATTTGACAGTTGATTCAGTAACTATTCAGTGTTTCAGTTCTGTAAATCACAAATTGAATATTGAATACTATTCTGATCTATGCATAAAGACTCATTTCAATATTTTCTGTCTAAAAGAAAAAGTCATGTCCGAGTCTAGCCTCTCTTTTTGCAACAACAATGCAAGGTTACTGTAGCGTAAAATATTTAATTAACCAGCATCTTCCCACTTACTATGCAATATCACCCCTCACAGTTATGTTACAAAAGATCATTTTTAAATTAATTACTTTTTTGTGATTCAGTGTCTCTGCATGCAAAATATCTTGTATTTTACAATATTATGCCGTTATTTCAAACAGCACAGTTTGGATACATTTAGCAATAGATATGCACGGCAATGCTTTTAAAATGTATAAGCACTTAATAGTTGAACCAAAACAAAAAAGAAACTGGCTAATGCCCTTTTCCCCCAACCAAACGATTCATACTCAATTAGGTCTCAACCTTAGGATATCAATTCTAAAATTGATATCTATATCTAGGACTATAATATTAATAGAAACTGACTGTTTTCCAAAATTATCAGTTAGATTTTCCATTGTTATAGTTTTCCAGAATTAAAAAGTTTATTTCTTCCTTATTGACTCATCTTAATATATATGGTTCAATACTATCAAAATAAAATACCATAAGCTTTAATTCATACCTTAAATACACTATCAGTGCTGAAACCAAAGGCAAAAGTAACTACACTGCTCCTTTTAAGCATGGAGGATATAAATGAGGGTCATCTTTTCCCATTAACATTAATGGGAATTAAAAAAGGGATTAATACTGGACATGCCATTAAGATTATATTAAAAACAATCTGAAGAAAATAAAATGCTTCCACACATAGGAAAAACTAAGTAGAAATCGAGAGGGTCTCAATTTCAGTTCTCCTGGAAACAAAGGATAAGGAGAGGATGTGTCACCAGTTAAGATTTTGTGCGAAATCCAATTTGTTACCTAATTGAAACAAATCCAATACACCCACTCGTATTGCAATGCCCTTTGCTTGAATTCCAGTGTGATGCGTTGAAAAAAAAATATTGCACAAGATTTAAAACACCAGAATGTGCTTACTGAGGATACCGGATTGAGAGTGTATACATGTACCATGCTGGTACGTCAATTCAGTTTCATAATGGTACTGTGAAATAAACAGTTTGTGCACCCTGTAGTTCCTAAACAAGCAAACTAAATTCTAACAGCTCTTAAAAACATGATGCCATCTAAGAAATCATTCTATGCAAATGAAAAAGTTTAGACATTATACATACAATGAATTTTAAAGCTTCTAACTGTACCAGGCATAGAAGGTCACATCTTGCTTTGTAGCAAGCTGATGCCACGAAAATACTGGCCTACAGCAGAGATTACAATCTAGACTAGAAAGAACTGAACGTGATGTAAATACCTGCAGGTGGCCAGGCTTTGATGTACCCTGTACAATGGACTACTGAATACTGTGCTTCGCCTTCTTTAGATGGTCCCAAACCATTCCTACAAAGAGCAAATGGAAAACAAATCCCTTTGAGCACCTGCTCCCATTTTAAACAAGCAAATAAGCTTTTTTAGGTAATCAAAAAGAAGTTAATGACAATATATTCATATGCAAGATATTCTAAGAAAAGTGTAATATTTAAATGTCATTAAAATCTAATGAGTAACAGACAAATCTCAAATTGTATAAGAAACGATGGGAGAAAAACAGATCAATATGGAGCTAAAACATCATTGTAAAACTCCTTGTTGTTTTGACAGCTGCAAACTTAAGCACAGGCTTACTACACTGCTTACCTATATCTCTTCCTCATGTTGGACAACCGATTTAATGAGATGTGGTCTAAAGGAGCACTGCCACACCTAAAGAGAAGGGTGGGGGGACACAGAAAAACAGATGCATTTTAGATCTCAGGGGACAATACTGGGCTTTCAGGATGAGAGCCATTAGAATTGTCCAAATGTCTTAAGTTCAAAGCTTGTTCTGGATCTGCTATCATCCCTACAGTGTTAGGGCTACTCCAATTGCTATTTTTCATTTGGCTATCTTTCAGATCGCCAGGATATTTTGCAGCTGCTGATTGACTGCCTGAAAGCATGAGGCCGTCCCTATGTATAATAAGAGAACAGACAAAAATATAACATCACCTGACATTTATTTATTACTCAAAGTTATTTAACTATTTATCAGATGCCTTTATCACTACAAAAGGTGTAGTGAGAAGGCTTCAATGGTGTACAGGTGTAAGAATGACAGTGTACTAGGGTGAATGGTAGAAACAGGATGGGCAAGAGAGTTGAGAGTTGCTATTGGCCATGACCGGACAGGAGTCTGGATTTAAAATGGAGGAGCAAGTGAATATAGGACGTATTCTGTAGAAGTTGTTCATTAAGAAACAGCAAAAATGAGAATCATTTTCACTTTCTGTTTTGATTTGGAGCTCCTTCGAACAGAAAGCTTCAAAAAGAGTACATGTGCTTGGCTGGATTATAAATGAGAATTTCCATGGCTGAAACATCAAAGACAAAAAAGAAAAAAAAAAAAAGCAGAATGCAGTTTGATTATTACGGATTTCTTTAAAAGGTAATTTTCATCGTGACGAATCAGGAAACCATATTGTATTTTATGCAATAGTTTATGTAATGTCAAGCACTCTAAACAATTCCCAAATGTTCAGCTTCAACCACATTGCTGGGGAGTTTGTTCCAGATGGTGACAACTCAACAATTCTAAACAAATCCTTATGGTCACTAGTGCTTTAACACTGATTCAGTACCAGTGTCTTCACCAGCACATGAGCATGAGGACAAATACAAGACTTGAATGAATTCAAGTTCATTCAATACACGAAGACAAGTGACTGTTTCTCAACCAGATAAACATGAATAGATTTCTGAGTTACATTTAAGATTTAATTTTGAATTTGAATTTAAGTTGAACTAATCTCCTTTCAGAGTAATTAACTTTTGTGAACTTTATTTGTAAACAAACGGGGAAAAAAAAAAAAAAACATTTTAGCAGAAGCAGATCTGCTCAGTGTTTTGAATCTTTCCAACTGTTCCTCTAAAATAAAGCTAGCAATCTCTCCATGCCCAAATTCAGGAAAATACCTGTTCAGATTACAATTCATATTAAGCTTCAGTTAAAGACTGGGCCTTAATTCAAGTACCGAAATACAGTACACTGGTTTAGTTACCTCATTCTACAAATAAAGGACCGCCTGGATCCCATGCACATTCTCATAGACGACTGCTGGCCTTCTTTCTTGACTGTACCAGTCTTCAGGTCCAAAATGCGGCCTGTGGGACAAGAGAGAAATCCATGACTGCCTACAGTTTGTTCCGATTACCCTTCAGTGGAAAAAAACATGAAATAATTTAGTTTTGGATGTAATGATAATTAAATTAAAGTGGAAGTTCACAGTTTGAAAAGATGACATTTGATAAATTATGCTGCAAAACTAAAACAAGTAAAATAAGGTCATATTAAGATTTTTGTTCAGTTGCAATTTAAGGCAAATACATTTGAGAAATATATATACGTCGCAGTCCCTTCGTAAGCAGGGTGTGGCTATGAAACAAATACTTTTCAAAAAGAGAAAAGTTTGGCTTATGGAAAAAAAATAACAGCTACCTTGTAATCACATAAGTAAATGGTATTTAGTTTTGAATTTCAGCAAGAATTCCATTTAATTCTTAACATATTTATTAAACAAAGTTCTAAACATAGACAAAGTTGGTAAACATTGTTGGTAAAAATGCTACCATATGCTGTAATGTTACTGAATATGCTTTGTTTTTTGTCCTGGGAAAATTCCAGAGACTGTATAACTTTGAATCTACTATTTTTAAACTCACAACAAAAACATTCCATTTTACCTAATCAACAACTTGTTTGTCATGAAAATGTATTAACAAAAGATCACACAGCCTCAACTCGGAAAGAACAAACACATTTTCACATTTCTGAAAGATTTGCACTTCAGTAAAGCCTCAGAATTCCTAAAGGAAATCACATTTGACGTTTCCCAAGCAAGCATCGTGCACCAGAAAGGATGTGCTTTCAAATGCTGGGAACAGGTTCTCCATGACAATTTAAAGTTTCTGTTCTCCAAGGTATCTCTAGCACTGTGTCACAATTAACAGCACAAATGACCTGCCTGTCAAGAATCTATAAAGCCAATGACCTGCAGATCCACCACCTGTGCTTTGTAAAATTGCAAATGATTACAGGTGCAAAGACAAGATAAACCAGAGCAATGAAAATCTCTGTGTCCTGATAAAACCATTAAGCAAGACATCAATTACAGTGATATGTCTGCACAATCGCTCACATGCCATATTAAGGTATTAGAATCACACACAGTCGGCAGAAATGTGCTTGTTAATGGACTGATGTGACGGCTAAATGTCCTCAGCTGCCAACTTCAGGAAATGAGTGTGTAGGATTTACATCACAGAATTGCCACATTTTGTGAACTGTACAACAATGAGTGTCAGCATTTTAGAAAAATATATAGACAACCTTCCTAACTATAGGTTTAATCACTTGGTCATTCCCACTGCACAAAAGCAACATTAGTCTGCACTTAGTAAAACAATTATTTGAATACGTAGATCTTACTTTGATAAAATACAATATACAATTTGGTCTGTTTGGTCTGTTGTTAGTTTGCACAATAATACAGGAATAAGGTTTCAAAAGAACAAAATACATTGAATGTGCATTGATCACAGGGATTGAATGAAGCCTTTCCCCAGTGCTTAATTATCTCAAAACCTGCTCAGGAGTTGTTCTAAAACTAAACCATCTAATGAAGGCATCATGATATTACAATTGTTATGACCATTCATCTTGTTGATCGATTTCACAATGAAGAACTGTACATGACAGCTGTTTACATGACCGCAGTCCAAAATAAACCCCATAAACAAATGATCACGCAAATAAAACTTCAAAAACAATTTTTTACTGGCTGGACAAATTTCCACAGCTATTCAAAATCCTTCAAAGAGCATGTCCATCTCTCTTTTTAATTGTATTTGTTCTAAAATAAAGGTCCTAACACTGAAAAACTTAATTAAAAAACTTGTAATTAAAGTTAAAAGCTAGTTGGATTATACCAATAGGTTAGCAACACCATGTAGCCACATATTCCTTTCAGGTTAGGGAATACACCAGAGCACAGGATAACTAAATATAAAAATATATAAAAATAATCATTTAAAAAAACATGTGGAAAACAAAGGTAGGAAATACAGTGCAACAGGTATAACCAGGGCAGGAAAAGTGACCTGAATCCTATGCCAGATAGCCAGTGGTATGGAGGAAAAATTGAACAAACAAAAAGGACATGCTGAATTTTTAAATTTAAATTTGAATCATAAAACATCCATATCTTACTGAAGGGATATTTTATTCCAAAATCCACCTCTAAAAAATTGCTGGATTAATGCCACTAGTAGATATTCCACACATATAGTGGACAACATTAATTGAAAAAAATACCGAATCAAAAAATGATATTTCCTTGGAAGATTACGGCATTCCATTTTGAACAGTCAGACAAATTGGTACACTACAAAAACAAAAAATGTTGCACAAACATGGGTATTATGACTATCCCCTAAAAGAGAAGATGTGAAATACAAAGTGAGGGGTGACTGAAGCTTCCCCTTCCTTCCCAGTGTTGCTTACATGACTTAATAAAATAGTTGAAGTATACGCTAAACTGAGGTTAATTTGATTTGTACTCATACCATACAAATTAGGTTTCTAAAATGTTCATAATTGCATACAGTTGCAGCCTTTCTCAATATCTCTCTGAAAAGGGTAAAATCCAGTAAATAGATATTTTCCACTTGCTTGTTTAATGTCAGATGAGTAACGTGTTGTTAGAACAAGCTGGAGTTCTACCTCATTGTTTTAATGGCCACTGATGAGTCCCCGAGTATAATTCCAGTATTCTTCCTCTCCTGCACTGAAAGCTTAGACTGCACTGCATGACAGGTTTGCTTTGGAAGGAATACTACATGGTTCCTACGAAGGCACAGTGGGATAGAGGTGGGAAATAAAAACATGAAATCCTGCCACTTTCTTCTACTGACAGACCAATCAGGAAAATCCTAGTGAGATTATTTTTCAATCAGGAAGGGAAACACTAACAAATGGATTTTTGGAAAAACAAAAAGAAAATGAATAGGGTTCTGAAGACAGGAGATCAAGACAATGAGAGCATCAGATGTAGCTCCAAGTAAAATTGAGGCTTACAGAGGGTAGATTACACCAAAGTAAAAGTACATTGTATTTGGCAAACAAGATATCGGGTCTCTGTCTTTCACATGCATTTCACAAAACCTGAAAAAACAACTGCGTAAGAGAGACATCTGCATATTCAGGGGGTCAGAAAAGGTAAATGTTAAAGTTTCATTCTTATTTATTTTCTTAATTGCACAGGGTAAATGTAAAGGGATCAGAAAATATAAACAAGATGCAAGATATAATCTGTAGAAAGATTGAACCAATTCAATATCTGGCCTATGTCTTAACCTCAGATAAACTTAAAAAATAGGCTGACATGAATAGTCTACAAAGCAATTTGGTGTTAGTTTCTCTCAATATTATACGTACTGATGAAAGAATGTTTTTTAAGTTTGGAAAAAAATAATAATAATAATAATTTAATCAGTTAAAAATATTGGACATTGAAAAATTACCCACAGAGAAATAATTATTTTTTTAAACCCTTCAAGGGGATGATTCACCTCAGTGAAAACAGTCCTACAACAAAGCAGGATGACTAAAGTTAGTTAGCACACACGAAAAACCACATCTTTATTATAAACATAATTACGATTACATTAAATTAACTTGGACAGCATCTGAATTCTGAGTCCAAAATGACATGGTAGTGGTCAACTCTATTTTTGGAGAACAACAGGCAACAGGTCATGCGTTTAGATTCTGAAATGTAGAAAGTAAAAAAAAAAAAAAGTCTATCAAGGTTTTGTTATCAGAATTATCTAATTTACATAAAACATTCAATATTTCTGAAGCATGACAAAGATCAGATCTTGTATCTCTGATGCAGATACACTTGCTGTGAAATTTACAATTAAGGTGGTCTCTGCAAACAGCAAATACAACACAAACACAAATAAATGTAACTATGTTCCCCATACAAACTGCTTCACTTAGGCCTAATATCAAAAACCTATTAATCTCGATTTAATTTATTTATTCACTGACGTTCGTGGATATTAAAACTGAGAACATAGGACATTTTTAACTGCACAAATGAAAAGCTATTCAACATAAGTAAGATGAGAAATTGTACCAATATATTCACTTTGAGATTTACTTTTACATCCTACCGTCTGCAAAGATCTTATTTTTATGTTTACTTCATGTTAATCTTAAAAGCCTGACCACTTGGATCATGTTTTTTCTTATGTTAGGACCACAACAGTTGTAGAAACTGTAGTAGGAGACAAAGCTTAAAACCTAAAAGATCTGATAAACATTCAAGTCTACCAACAGAAACGGATCAGTCATGGACACCACTTGAAGCAGGAATTCTGCGACGTTATTGACATAAGAAAATCAGACGGGGTATAATAAACATGTTCTCAGACGACAACTTAATCTATCTTTATTATTAAAAAAGTCAGAGGATTCATCCAAAGCTTATCATATATGCCATGCATGCATCAATATTTTATCTGGAACTTCCTCAACCGATGAGGTCATTCCATTTTCTTTTCATTGCTACTTTCCGAATTTCAAACAGTAATTCATCGCAGCCGTGTTCATTTTCACGTGTCGCATAAAAATGAAGACACTTAAAGAAAATATATTCTGGTGTTACTTTAAACAGATGACCAAATACGTAATGTCACGCACATTTCTATAAGCATGAACAAAATTAATGAGCTAGTTTTGTTGAGTTTTTGACAGTTGACATTTTTGAGTGCGTATCCTAGTTGTAGTATGTGAAATTAAATCACTGAAGAACCAAGTCTGTCCATTTCAGCAAACACTAACTTATTAAAATGTACTGAACTGCACCTGATCGTGAGACGTTGTTTCTAAATTTAAACCAAGGACACATGAGAATAAAATGAAGGAATATATAAAAGTATATACAGTCATTAGTAGTTGGGTGGAATGCCGGATAAATGAACAGGCACTGTGTAGAACGGTTATCAAAGCATTATGATAGGAAAGGAGATTTTGTGTTATAAGTGTGAAAATAGACAAAAATAAATACCCCATGAGAACTTCAGTATTGTCACAGCACCTTTTAGCATCTCCTCATATCTGTCCGGGCACAATACACCATTAAATCCTAAAATCTATCCCTGCCTGGCACCTACAGACTGCTATACTGCTCAACCCCGCAGCTTTTCCAAAACTAATAAGACTTTTATATTGTGGAGAGTTTCTTTCTACAAATAGATGCTAGGAGAGCTATTGCAAAAGCCAAGGTCTGGCTCTTTCAATCTGTTATTGAACACTTCCAGTTACCCACAGTAACCAAAACCAAGTGCATCAGTGCATGTAGTCCAAACCTTGACAGTAAAGCTTTACACCACCAGGGCAGGATGCATATTAGCAATTCTTGTCAGGTTTGAATTATTTTCACAACAGCCAGAACCCCAACCCTAGCCAACACAAACATTTCAAGCTACAGCCTAAAAAAAATAACTTAAGTTTAATTGGAAATCTGATCCTCACCCTGGCCCAAACTAAAGTCTGACAAGATCGAACTTGGGTCATGTTCATTTTACATATCAAGTATCTGTTTGGAAATAACACAAATCAAATAACCAGATAAATCTAAATCACTACTCAATAGATGCTTAAATTACTCCTCCTAATGATTCTTTCCCAGAGTCGCTCCCAGCAGGATCCTGGACATTAACCTCTCATTCCTGAAGACTACAAGACAAACAGGCTGTATTTTTATTTTTGCTGTGTTTACATTGCCATCTGGTGGTAGCAGAATTAATCTCACCCCACATTGTAAAACATTGATACATTACGTTTTCCAGTTATAAAACAACCGGGGAGAATGTGACTCTATAGCAGAAACTAAAGTTTTTCCACCTTTTCATATCAGTAGTCATATCAGGGTTATTAATCAAAACCACTGATCGGGAGCAAGGATCTACAAACAACATAAAAAGGGCAATGTATTAAGTGAGATGCAGCTGACCGGTGTCACTGACCAACTGTTCAAAGACATCTGTATTCAGAGCAGATCAGAAGTGGAAACCCAAATGTGAATCAGTAAGCAGGAAAAACTCGCAGATGTAGTTTACGAAGTCATATCAAACTCAATGTGCATTTATCTTCACCTCCTTTTTATTAAATCAATATATAATAATTTTCCTTAATGCACAAAACAAACACACAACAGATAGAATATATTCTTACCAGTCATGGAGTTTTCCGAGGTGCTGAGCTGCTCCCTCAGTTTGTCTACGTCGTCTGGGTGCACCTGCTCGAAGAGGGTGCTCCCGAACCACTCCGACTGGGGGTGATTAAGCACCGGAGTGACCGAGTCCGACACGTAAATCACTCTGCCCGTCTCTGCGGCAACCACGAACAGAAAGCCATCTGCCGCCTCTAAGATCAGGTGCTTCAGTTCCTTTGAAAGTCAAAAGCAGCACCGAAAAGGTTAAAGATCAGTGTTTAAAACAACTGGGAGTACATTCCTCTTCACCACCTGAAAGCAAATGTCTTATATTTGTGAACAGTTTTAAACAATCCAAATCAAAGTGTAACAAACATCATGGATAAAAAGGTATGGAAACACAGGTCAGAGGAGGTGGATATAATTAGAATGAGTAAGTAAGGCCATCTAATTACTTTATTTATTTGATTGTATTTTTTTATTTTTTTAATAGTAACATGCAGCAGGAACTCCTAGAAACTAGGTAGCAGGGAAAGATACATAATTTTGTGACCACAAACTTCAATACAACTCCACAGTTTCCAAAGTTTGGCCACAGTGCTTCCTGCGGTAGAACATGTGGCACAGAAGGTTGTTGCTACAATTATTGTAATTGGTATGTACGAGACGGCATGTATCTATCCAGCTTCACTACTGGGACAAAGATCTAAGAAGGGATCAGAGAGACGATAATGCAGGCCATGACTTCTGATGGGGCCAACTGGAGTCCAATATGTCCAACTGTTTTACATTTTAATTTAACCCAAACACACACACCTTAAGCAAAGATGACTCCTTATTTCTTCTTAATAAGTCACCCACATATCCTAAGAATAAGGAAACTGCAAGTGGCACCCTTTTAAATTGAACAAACAGATTTATCACGGAATATCACGGAACAACAAGCTGTGGCAGGAACAAGGGAGGGAAGGACAATAAAGTGATCTCATGGTGTGTGATTGCACTGAAAACTTTATTCACTTATTCTTCCCCCACATGCTGCGTGTAAGGCATGAACAACCTGCCAGGCCACTTCCTCAGATTAAAGAAAAGAAAAAAAAGAAAATGCCAACCTGCTCTGTTAGGAAAGAAGGTTTGTAAGCGCCATCGGTGGATGTGTTTCCTGTCCCCCTCATGGATTTCATGTGGGAAACGGCCATCCGCAGAATCGTGAGCTTATCTGGTTTGCGTGCCAAGGCGCTGCAGGTTGGCACCATGTCAGACAGCTCCGTGATGTACTGTGTCATCTTGTTCCGACGGCGTCTTTCAATCTCGCTGTGATTTTCCCTGGAAATCAAGAGGAAAATGTAAAAATTAGCATACAGACAGGAACATTAAATCATGGCTGACATGACACTAATTGTGTGTCCCAGACAACTACCTCCACCATGAGAAAAACAGAAGCAACAAGAAAACTACTGCACACATTTTTAAAAGTTGTATTTTATGGTATATACTTATATGGTATATAGTATACTTCACTGAATACATTAGCATAGCATGCAACAGACAGTATGTCCAGACATGCTCCAATAGACTTGAAAACATAACAAATACAATATTTTAAACGACTACAAAACAATGTTACCAATATTAAAGTCATCTCAGCCTAAGATAGGCAGCAAACTACTTTAATTATATCCATTGATTTCATTTATTTTTGTAGAAGAATATTTGCACATCAATACAGCACGGGTGAAGGTTTAATATTCTAGTTCTTATTGCTCGTATCCGTTGGATAGTGAGCACTACCGTAGCATAACAGTCACCGGCCTACTCAATAAATCACTCTGGTTGAAGGATTTAGAAATAGATATTTGAAATATCCTGAACATCACACCTGGACAGAAGATAAGAAAGACAATAACTGTTAATATTCTTTAACATATTAGAATTCATGGTGGGGAAAACAGCAGCAATACAGTAAATACTGTGATCTTTGACTCTTTTGATGAACGAAATCAATAAAACCTTCCAAAACATAATCAAGGGGAGAATTACAACGTCGGTTAGTTTCTGTTCTTAATTTGAATTTGCAGCAACCACGAGGTGCCATCAGGTGAACAGAACTCTGTGCAACTCTATACAAACAGCATGAAGTCATGAACCAGTTTGAAAATTCTGGCATTACCAGCATGTACACTGTCAGCATATAGAAGATAAACAGATCCCTTTTTAATTCACACTTGAAAACAGCAGTGTAAATGTTTTCGTTTGTTTTTTATAGAACATTTTGAAGCCACCTCTGTGTGCTGTTAAGGAGGCCCATTAAACTCAGCTTAATTTACTTCAATTTTTGCTGTTGTTGTTTTTGTTGTTGCTGTTGATAAGAACATTTTGTGATTAAAAAAAGCCTGAAGAGGACACTAGTTATGACACTGTGGACAGGGTGATATATGTGATTCATGATAATAATAATAAAAGTAGTAGTAGTGGTGGTGGTGGTGGTGGTGGTAGTAGTAGTAGTAGTTCCCTTTTATTGTTTTAGTACGGTTCAATGTTGAACGGATACAATCCTTTAGAACCTGTGCAGATCAGTCCTACCTTGCAAATCTTTCCTTATCACCAGGAATTTGATCATCATCATACCTAGGAACAAAGAACAATTGTAACTACTGTGTCCTAAGGGACAAACAATAAATTAAAGCACTGTTTAAAAGAATAATCCGCAGCAATTCACTTAAAACACTTGGTACTCAATATAATCAATTAAGGTATTTCTATTCATATGTAAAAGCATACAGATCATGCATTTGTTTTTATAATTCATGTTCATTTATTTTTCTTCTATTTTTACTTCAATGGGCTGCTTAGATTATAAAAAGCATGCACTTAGTCACAAACACATTATAAAGCATCTACACTGAATGCACAGACAGTAGACGTCTCCAAATTATGCCTATTCTAAACATATTCTTCCTGCATTTGTAAACTTCCATTTTTCCCCACTAACTGGACATGACACCATGCATTTAAGGCTGACCTTCCATTCATCCTAAAACCAAGCATGAGACTACTGAGAGTGGATGATCAACACAAAAATAGCAAACATAATTTAAAGTGGCTGTATCCTCTTTCAGGGCAAGATAAAGGGCCTGAGGGCCAAAACAAGGAAAGCGTTTCCGTCCTCTTCCCCTGTGCTACACACATCATGAGTTGAAAACTCAGCTCTGGCCGTCAGGCAGGAGTCCAAATTTAACCCAGGTGTCGCCTTTTGAAGCCCTAAAACAAGCAGCTGAGCAACAGGGGAACTTTCACCGCAGACTGTTAACTGTGGCCCTCTGAGGGGAGGAAAACAATACAAAGTTACCACAGGTGCTACACCGTTCAGAGCAATGCTGCCGTCGAGCTGGCACTTGGGGTTTAAAAAAAAAAACGACTTTTCCCAGACTGTAGACCCACTGCAAATTAATGCATAAACTGGACCAAAGTTACATTCGGGGGGGGGGGTTTGGGTTTGTTTCTCTAATTAATTTTGGGAAGAAAAAATTGTGATGTTTTGCACTTTTCCCCACTAAATGGAAAATGTACAATTGGGAAAGGGCAGATTTCTTGCTCTAGCCCCACTCTATCCAGCAGAGGTCAGTGTGCCTTCCCTCAATATAGTAACTATATTGGATTGTTAATCTAAATATTACACATGATTTACATATTTTCTTTATTATTATTTTAATACAAAGTTGTTTTAAGCCAAAACAAACAAAAGACAAAACAAAAACAAAACAAACAAGGGGATACAGATCCTTTAAAGACAAGAATGAATTAGAGAGGAAAGAACATAAAAAAGATATGGAGAAATGTTTGAAATGACATGTACTGTAAATGACCCTTCATGGGTAAACAACAGACAAAACATAAGAATTTACAATGTGAAACTGCAAAATGCAATAAAAAAATTATCTAAAATAAAAATATATATAATGTTGAAATGGAACCTGTAGGATGTTTCTCATTCTTCAATAAGTATAACCGCGGTCTGAATTACAACCAATTTTACAGTTGATGTCTATGGACCAAAAGCAAGCAATGGGATACCAATGCACTATTTAATATCCCATTGTTATTCTGGACTGTATTCAAAAGCCACTTGACATGTTTACACCTTTACATGTTTCCTACAGGATTCAATTACAGAGAACTGCTACAACAGATTAAAACTAACTCACCTTGAAAATTTGCTTGGGCCTTCTCCATCCTCATCATCAAAGTCCATGCTATAAAGAAACAATCATTAGCAAACGGTTCAAAATCACCAAAGATTTCCCCTGGTTCTGCATTCATGTAGGAAAAGTCAAAAGCCAGGGAATTATTTCAAGCACTTTAATAAGATCTACATTAAGACATTCAAAACTTGAAAACATAAAACATGACAATGATGTGTTTATTACACGTTTGTTGCGTTATTAAAATAAATACATTTTAAATCTTATTGTGTCAAATAAATTATATATTAGATTATAATACACCTGATTATTTCATTAAATCAACAATTCACAGAGTAATCATTATTTCCCAGCAAAATAAAAATCAATCAAGTTGAAGCTCGGTTCAAGAATAAATCAGTAGATGTCCTAGTCTTTTAAATCATAATACTGACGGATACCTCAGAGCTCAGAAATTTGGAACAATCTCCAACCCAGCCTGCACTTTTATAACATCTCAATTGGATTGTCTCTAATGCCGGAGTCAATAATATGCTAGACCGTTATTTTCAAACCTAATGAATAGACTGATCAAACCTGACAACGCCACTTAAAGGGGCATTGATAGAATTTCTGAATCGTCTTGAAACATGCTCTCTTGCTAAGCAATCACATGGAACCTTTAACCCACAAAGGAAAACCTCCTGGTTCTGCCGTTTTAGAAGCCGCTACTATTCTTTCTTTCCCATAAGTGATTTTATAGACCTATATGTGTTTAGTTTTACGTAGGGCGTTTTCACAAAAACAGATTCTGGAATAAATCGGAATCATGGCAGGTTGATCCGTTGAGCAGCATCCAGGAATCCCGTCATCTTCTTCTATTGCTTTTGAGGGAAACATTACAGTCCACGGCTTGTTGATTTACACATCCTGCTGGATCAGAGATCGAGACATGGATATGGCTGGTTTTATAATATGTGGGGGTATGCCCTAAAGATTACTTGCATTCATGTTTTTTTTTTTAACAGGTCCTTATATGCTGAAAATAAGGATCACTATAGCAATCCCAAAGAGCACACATCTAAGCCGATTGCTGGGAAGTGTAGAGGAGAGGCAAATGAAAATCAGATAAGCCCATAAACGAGCTCTTGGGCAGGCTGTGCATCCCTGACATGTGCATTTACTCTCACTTAGCTTTCATGCTTCTTTGCAGAAAACCAGCATTTTGCAGCACCACATAAATTAAGTGGGAAATATCAATTGCAGCAGAAACAGCAGAGCGTCACAGACAACAGAGAGACAGCAGGGTACAAATCAAGTATTAAATTAATGTGAAAATGCAGACCAATAAACTCTGATATTGGAAAAATAAAAATAGCCAAGCTCATGCCACAGTTTACATCATAAATGTCCAATTACTTGGGGCAGGCACACCAGATCGACAATATCTCACTCTCAACAGCTCCAACAATGCTAATTCTGTGTTGAACTGAACTACTCATTGAAATCAGGTTTTATCTTAGATTACATACCATGGTATTAAGATTAAATATATACTTTTTTTTCATGCTACAGCATTGTGCAGACAAATGTGTTGCAGTTGATTTTGTTTATTACATATACACAGATTTAGCTCTGACCTAAAAAATATATAAGAAAAATGTATAACATTTAATACAAATTTGAAATGTGAATGGAATGGATATATGGGCTGCAGTTAAAAGATTAATACATAGTGGCATCACAGCAATGATAATCTGATCCTCAATCTACTTAGTATTCATGAAGACTAATCCCAAAGCCAACCACACATTGAAAAATAAAATGCCAGCAAATTTAATTGGGTTATACATTTAGATCTAAGAAATCATAACTTTGAAGATCACTCCTCAGTCAGCAAAATAACCATCTTTTTTAATGATAAATTAAAAGTAGTGCACATGTAAATATGTGTGTGTTTGTGTGTGTGTACACGTGCGTGTGTCGGGGGGGATATTTTATGTTAGGTGGGAAAAAATGACAGAGAAATTCGGATCTCATTCCTTACATTTTAAATTGAACTAAATTTCTCAATGATGCAAATAAAAGAAACTATTTTTCATTTATTTTAAATCACTTGCTCTGCCAGCCAAATCAAGAGTAAAGAATTAAAGCAGGCTCAAACTACTTTTACAATTCTGTAAAGGAATTTAATCATTCAATCTACCCTACTGCAGATCAACAAAGTTGTGTTTTAGAATAATTACTCAATAATTCTACTTTTACTTTGAAATAGTTGACAGGGTTCAATTTGCATAGGAGGACTATAATGATGGTAAATATTCAGAACATCTGTTTGAGGTATTTAGCTAAGCACTTCTAATTGTACATGAAAATGGAAGTTCAATTACATTGTAATACTATAATCATTGCCATTATGTCCCTTATAAACTCCTATACTAGGACAAAAAAGAGACCTTATGTGAAGGAAAATTGTGTGGAAAAACAAAACAACTGACACTTACTCACACACACATTCTAACTGGCTACTTTATGAAAACAGTCAGTGTTAACAAAGACATACTTAGCAATCACAAGCATCTAACTACACATACTTTTAGCTCATCACACAAAGATGGCCATCTTATCAGGGAGGGGATGCGAGAAGCACACAAGCACACAGGTTGTGTCTATGGCAACACACATCTGCCCAAGTGCTGTGGGAGACCCGAGACATTTCTGTGGGAGAGAGCGGAGGGAGGTGGACTCATGCAACTCCCGTTCTCAGAGGCCAGATCAAATCTTCCTTCGGCTCTGTTCTTTTTAAATGACCATCTTTTTACATCACAATTTTCAGCCACCACTTTTTTCATTTGCTCCTGACACCACCAGCCAGGTAATGTTCACCGAGGTATTTCAGAAAGATTATTGTAAAAAGGTGAGAAATGACTGAACTACTGTATTCAGCATGGTCTTCCTCCATAGGGCAGTGTAGTGGGGCAGACAAAGAACATTCACTTCAAGGATTTTGTGCCTTATTTACCTTTTTCTCTATCAACTCTTAAGAGATAGAAAGCCTTTATTTTATTCTCCTATGACACAAACTAAAAATGCAATGGACAGAGTCTGAAAATTACTAAGTGTCCTTGTCAGTCTTAACCACAATTTTTTTTACACACACAGAATCGTAGGACTTGGTATCTCCTACTACTACAACAACAACAACAACGACGACAACAACAACAAAAATATATGTGGAGAAAACAATAAGTCGTTTTAACGCAAGGAAGTTAAATGTCAGTAGATGATTGTAACTCTCCATCATCTACCATTTTACACCTTCCTCTTGAGAGATATGATTAGATTAGAGACCTATATATATATATATATATATATATATATATATAAAAAAAACAAAAAACAAAAAAATCACTAGAGAATCAATGGCCTACAAATGCTTTGCCAATTTCCCAGGTCTCGCTGAATATGTACCTTATTAGTGCACGCAAGTTTACATGAATTATACATAAGATCAAATACGTTTATATACTGTAACTTGAAAGATGCCAACAAAACCATTTTCCCAAGAAGAACAATCGGAGATCTCGGTGGATTACTCACCCTCCTGATCTTCTCTTCCCTCCCCGGGCTGGCATGGACCCTGCCATCCTGACCTGTCCAGCCCCAACCGGGGCGCCTGGTAGGGCCACGGGCCCAGGAATGTCAGTGCCCATCTCTGCAACAAGAACAAAGCAAAATTACTATCATGCCAGCCAGGTAATATGGATTATGTAATCAATAGGATTATAAATAAACAAACAAATACATTTGTGCTTCCAGTATTTGTTTTATGCCACTTCCATTGCAATGCAACAAAACAAAATAAAAAAAATAATAATCTTGTAGTTGAATTAAAACAATAATGTATATTCTATACATATTTTAAAACAAAGTAACTCTGAAAAGCTTGTCTCCAGAAGTATCATTATTATTTAGTTAGTGACTACCATTACTACTTAATAACCTTGCATAGTACTTATACATTAATATAAAAAATTATATACCAGGCATAAACATAAAAACAAAACAAAAACTCTAAAGCCCGGTGCAGTTGCTTCACATGCAGAGATAAATAAGTAAAAAGACTGCATTTAATTCTGTAATTTCTTCAGTGCTATGAAAACATCTTCAGTATCCTATTCAAAATGCATTCATCAAACCGCTCAAGCTGGCACTCTGGGCATTTATTTTCTGAATCCTTTAGGTGAGTGTGTGTAATATATATATATATACACTCACCTAAAGGATTATTAGGAACACCATACTAATACTGTGTTTGACCCCCTTTCGCCTTCAGAACTGCCTTAATTCTACGTGGCATTGATTCAACAAGGTGCTGAAAGCATTCTTTAGAAATGTTGGCCCATATTGATAGGATAGCATCTTGCAGTTGATGGAGATTCGTGGGATGCACATCCAGGGCACGAAGCTCCCGTTCCACCACATCCCAAAGATGCTCTATTGGGTTGAGATCTGGTGACTGTGGGGGCCAGTTTAGTACAGTGAACTCATTGTCATGTTCAAGAAACCAATTTGAAATGATTCGACCTTTGTGACATGGTGCATTATCCTGCTGGAAGTAGCCATCAGAGGATGGGTACATGGTGGTCATAAAGGGATGGACATGGTCAGAAACAATGCTCAGGTAGGCCGTGGCATTTAAACGATGCCCAATTGGCACTAAGGGGCCTAAAGTGTGCCAAGAAAACATCCCCCACACCATTACACCACCACCACCAGCCTGCACAGTGGTAACAAGGCATGATGGATCCATGTTCTCATTCTGTTTACGCCAAATTCTGACTCTACCATCTGAATGTCTCAACAGAAATCGAGACTCATCAGACCAGGCAACATTTTTCCAGTCTTCAACTGTCCAATTTTGGTGAGCTTGTGCAAATTGTAGCCTCTTTTTCCTATGTGTAGTGGAGATGAGTGGTACCCGGTGGGGTCTTCTGCTGTTGTAGCCCATCCGCCTCAAGGTTGTACGTGTTGTGGCTTCACAAATGCTTTGCTGCATACCTCGGTTGTAACGAGTGGTTATTTCAGTCAAAGTTGCTCTTCTATCAGCTTGAATCAGTCGGCCCATTCTCCTCTGACCTCTAGCATCAACAAGGCATTTTCGCCCACAGGACTGCCGCATACTGGATGTTTTTCCCTTTTCACACCATTCTTTGTAAACCCTAGAAATGGTTGTGCGTGAAAATCCCAGTAACTGAGCAGATTGTGAAATACCCAGACCGGCCCGTCTGGCACCAACAACCATGCCACGCTCAAAATTGCTTAAATCACCTTTCTTTCCCATTCAGACATTCAGTTTGGAGTTCAGGAGATTGTCTTGACCAGGACCACACCCCTAAATGCATTGAAGCAACTGCCATGTGATTGGTTGGTTAGATAATTGCATTAATGAGAAATTGAACAGGTGTTCCTAATAATCCTTTAGGTGAGTGTGTGTGTATATATATATATATATATATATATATATATATATATATATATATATATATATATATATATATTATATATATAATTACACACTGTGCAAAAGTTTTAGGCAGGTGTGAAAAAATGCTGTAAAGTAAGAATGCTTTCAAAAGTATACTATTATTATTATATTTATCAATTAACTAAATGCAAAGTGAGTGAACAGAAGAAAAATCTAAATCAAATCCATATTTGGTGATACCACCCTTTGCCTTCAAAACAGCATCAATTATTCTAGATACACTTGGACACAGTTTGGGATTTTGTAGGCATATAGTCAGGTGTATGATTAAACAATTATACCAAACAGGTGCTAATGATCATCAATTCAATATGTAGGTTGAAACACAATCATTAACTGAAACAGAAACAGACAGGAAGAATAAAACTGGGTGAGGAACAGCCAGACTCAGCTAACAAGGTGAGGTTGCTGAAGACAGTTTACTGTCAAAAGTCATACACCATGGCAAGACTGAACACAGCAACAAGACACAAGGTAGTTATACTCCATCAGCAAGGTCTCTCCCAGGTAGAAATTTCAAGGCAGACAGGGGTTTCCAGATGTGCTGTCCAAGCTCTTTTGAAGAGGCACAAAGAAACGGGCAACGTTGAGGACCGTAGACGCAGTGGTCGTCCAAGGAAACTTACTGCAGCAGATGAAAGACACATCATGCTTCCCTTCGCAATCGGAAGATTTCCAGCAGTGCCATCAGCTCAGAACTGGCAGAAAACAGTGGGACCCTGGTACACCCATCTACTGTCCGGAGAAGTCTGGTCAGAAGTGGCCTTCATGGAAGACTTGTGGCCAAGAAGCCAAGCAACTCAACTATGCACGAAAACACAGGAACTGGGGTGTAGAAAATTGGCAGCAGGTGCTCTGGACCAATGAGTCAAAAGTTGAAATGTTTGGCTATAGCAGAAGGCAGTTTGTTCGCTGAAGGGCTGGAGAGCGGTACATGAATGAGTGTCTGCAGGCAACAGTGAAGCATGGTGGAGGTTCCTTGCAAGTTTGGGGCTGCATTTCTGCAAATGGAGTTGGGGATTTGGTCAGAATGAATGGTCTCCTCAATGCTGAGAAGTACAGGCAGATACTTATCCATCATGCAATACCATCAGGGAGGCATCTGATTGGCCCCGAATTTATCCTGCAGCCTGACAACGACCCCAAACATACAGCGAAAGTCATTAAGAAAGTATCTTCAGTGTAAAGAAGAACAAGGAGTCCTGGAAGTGATGGTATGGCCCCCACAGAGCCCTGATCGAGACAGAAATCGAGTCTGTCTGGGATTACATGAAGAGAGAAGCAACTGAGGCTGCCTAAATCCACAGAAGAACTGTGGTTAGTTCTCCAAGATGTTTGGGCCGACCTACCTGCCGAGTTCCTTCAAAAACTGTGTGCAAGTGTACCTAGAAGAATTGATGCTGTTTTGAAGGCAAAGGGTGGTCACACCAAGTATTGATTTGATGTAGATTTTTCTTCTGTTCACTGACTTTGCATTTAGTTAATTGATAAATATAATCTATTAACATGACTATTTTTGAAAGCACTTCCTTTACAGCATTTTTCACACCTGCCTAAAACTTTTGCACAGTGTGTAATTTATATATATATATATATATATATATATATATATATATATATATATATACACACACATACATACATACATACATACATACAACTGAATTGTGTTGAGTAATAATTTACTGTTACTAAATGAAAGGATACTGTGCGTGTGTATGTATGTATATAGTGTGTGTATATTATATAATATGTAAACAAAGCCTAATTCAATATTTAACATTCTTCTGTACAAACATTCCTGTGGGTTCATTTCACAGAAATGCAACACTGAATTGTTTGTATCTTTTAATGATACTGATTCCTAGGAATTAAAAAAATTACTTCATCATTGTCTTTTTTACAGTAGTCTACAGATATATTCAGGTAGGCTCTTAATACAGTCTAACTATACAGAAAATGTTGGTGTACACATTATATGTTTAGATACAATACATGAGAGAGATTTGATTATATGGCATGATACAATATCAATAGTCACACAGTTCTATACTTTTATCAAACAACAGTGAGTGTACATCTGCAATTGTCTAAATCAACTTCTAATTACACTTCATCAAGGATCTGAAAATGGACATAAAACTTGAAAAAGCCTCAAATCCCTCACATTTACCGAGAGCTATTAGAGATGACATGCCAAGTTATTGCACACATTCCTTGGTCTAAATGACTAGTGGGCGGCTGAACAGCAGTATACGTACCCTCACAAACAACACACATGCTGCGTATACCCTTTACCAGATCCATCACCCATTCCAGGAAGCAAGCCCAGGATCTCGATATGGAAATAAACCCACCAACAGGGGTTGCTGAGTATCTCTATTTGTATTCCACTCAGAATGTGTCACCACTGATCTGTTTACCTTAACTGTGCGCCATGAATCAGAGCCTCCTACCTGCCTTGCATAATAATCATTTTATTTGCAGGACAATTACTGGTGGATAGCGAGCAAAGCCTTTTTACATAGAAGAGAAATATCTCTGATTAATGAGTAATGTAACCTCTGCTCTGCTTTCATTATTTGACTAATAGCTTCAAAGCAGATTGTGGACACATATTTGAATCAGAGGAGAGGTGGTGGTGGGGGCTGCTCTATTTCACTGCAGTTCAGTTAGTGCCAGCATAATTTGTTCCAATATTCCCAAATCAACACTTTCACTGGCATAACTTCACTGTGTACAGGAGTAATCTGCAACTGTACCCTCTGCCCTTACAGTATATTCAAACAAGGAGAGTGGAGAATCAGATGCTCAAATTCCTTCTATTCATTAGGGCGCTCAGAAGGCCACACATTCCAGCTCATGTCTGTTGATATTATGTTGTGGTCTGATTGAAGGTGAAATCCAGTTGTTTAATCTCAGTCTCAATAAAGCGATTTCAAAGTCTTTACTATGGCGAAGCAAAAAGTGACCACAACACAATGCCTTGGGGATTTGTTCAATTGTCACAAAATACAAAGTCTTGTGATTATGTGAAGCCATCTAAAATGTATTACTGAACCATGACATAAAGGCTTAATTAAACAAAATCTTAATTTAAGCACAGTAGTCGGTTGGGAATACATTACCCTTGACAATCATGACACTAAAATACGAATGTTAGATATAAAAACATTACATTAGATATATGTTCAAAATCAGTAAATATATCAAATGGTTGACAGCAACAGAAAAACGTAAAGCAATGCTAGTGATTTGAAATTTCTTGTATGTCAGGGCTATCTTATTGTTTTATATACTGAAGAAAACAAAAGTGTGTTTCATTAGGAGCTAAAGCATCTGCTAGGAACATGTTTCAATATCATGACTATTCAAAAATAAAACTGTTTGGTCCTGCAGTAGGAGTTCTTAATGACAGCCAAACCATATAAAACTGTATGAGATGCAATTGTGTGGAATCAATCAGTACATGGAACAACCTTTAACAATATTCAAACTTTAAAATGAATACTGATAATTTTAACTCACATTTTCAATGATGCACTTAATTACACATACATATTATATATTTTATACACACACACACTATATACATACACTCACCTAAAGGATTATTAGGAACACCTGTTCAATTTCTCATTAATGCAATTATCTAACCAACCAATCACATGGCAGTTGCTTCAATGCATTTAGGGGTGTGGTCCTGGTCAAGACAATCTCCTGAACTCCAAACTGAATGTCTGAATGGGAAAGAAAGGTGATTTAAGCAATTTTGAGCGTGGCATGGTTGTTGGTGCCAGACGGGCCGCTCTGAGTATTTCACAATCTGCTCAGTTACTGGGATTTTCACGCACAACCATTTCTAGGGTTTACAAAGAATGGTGTGAAAAGGGAAAAACATGCAGTATGCGGCAGTCCTGTGGGCGAAAATGCCTTGTTGATGCTAGAGGTCAGAGGAGAATGGGCCGACTGATTCAAGCTGATAGAAGAGCAACTTTGACTGAAATAACCACTCGTTACAACCGAGGTATGCAGCAAAGCATTTTTGAAGCCACAACACGTACAACCTTGAGGCGGATGGGCTACAACAGCAGAAGACCCCACCGGGTACCACTCATCTCCACTACACATAGGAAAAAGAGGCTACAATTTGCACAAGCTCACCAAAATTGGACAGTTGAAGACTGGAAAAATGTTGCCTGGTCTGATGAGTCTCGATTTCTGTTGAGACATTCAGATGATAGAGTCAGAATTTGGCGTAAACAGAATGAGAACATGGATCCATCATGCCTTGTTACCACTGTGCAGGCTGGTGGTGGTGGTGTAATGGTGTGGGGGATGTTTTCTTGGCACACTTTAGGCCCCTTAGTGCCAATTGGGCATCGTTTAAATGCCACGGCCTACCTGAGCATTGTTTCTGACCATGTCCATCCCTTTATGACCACCATGTACCCATCCTCTGATGGCTACTTCCAGCAGGATAATGCACCATGTCACAAAGGTCGAATCATTTCAAATTGGTTTCTTGAACATGACAATGAGTTCACTGTACTAAACTGGCCCCCACAGTCACCAGATCTCAACCCAATAGAGCATCTTTGGGATGTGGTGGAACGGGAGCTTCGTGCCCTGGATGTGCATCCCACAAATCTCCATCAACTGCAAGATGCTATCCTATCAATATGGGCCAACATTTCTAAAGAATGCTTTCAGCACCTTGTTGAATCAATGCCACGTAGAATTAAGGCAGTTCTGAAGGCGAAAGGGGTCAAACACAGTATTAGTATGGTGTTCCTAATAATCCTTTAGGTGAGTGTATATATATATAGGCCTAGTTTATAATAATTGTCCACATAGCTCAATAGCTGATTGTGACTTATTAATCCCATACATGTTTAATGTGTTTAAGAGCACATCTAAGGTTTATCCTACTTAGTATGCAAAGTCAAAAAGGCCTTAAGAGAGAGCAAAATTTTACCAAGGTGTCCTTCAGCACTAAGCTCCTGACAGTACTAGAAGCTTCTGCACAATTTGACTTGAATTCCTAACCACTTCATACATCTCTGTATGCAAGAGCGGTGCTTTAGTGCTAGCCCAGACATCTCTAACAAGGAACGTCTTATATGTCATCTACATTCAAAACATGAAACAAGTTCTAAAATTAAATAGTGTGCTTTAAAAGTTCGTCATAGCACTGCTCCAGATGTTAATATGAAATCTGTATGAATTGCAGCCACTCTCAAGATATATGTATATTTAAGATTTATGGTAAGGCCCTTGTTTACGTTTTATAAGCATAAGAAGGAAAGTGTAAATACATGAATAGCAAAATACATTTGAAATAGTCTTCTTTTTCAAGCATTCTTTGTTAAGCAATGTTAAGTCTATATAATTTATGATTAATGTTTTAAGGATGAACATCTTAAATATGTGAGTTTGAGACCAAAATCATTTAAACTGGTAATAAGAGAGAAAACAATATTTAGCATAACAGCATTTTTGTTTTACCATGAAGACAATTGTGTTTGAACATTCAATATCCCTTTAAATTGCACTTTTAGCATTAAAGAGTGCAACTTAAGAAAGCCATTTAAAAATGTAATACTCCTTGATCAACCATGCTCACAAACTTAGTTCTGGTACTTACTGCCTCAATATTAAAATAAAAAGTTTAAATCTTATATAGGAAAAATAAAAATAGTCCATGGACACCATGTTAGCAGTTTCTTCACAATCACAAGCTATATAATATTCAACAGCATGCTACTGGGCATACTGCCTATAGACAGTAACACCACACAGTGTATTTGTGTGTGTGTGTGTGTGTATTATATACACATATACACACACACACAAACAAGTACACACATTCATAAGAAAAAAATGACAACATATATGTGGCCTCAGCAAAGGTTTAAAACCGTTATGTCCCCTTTCTCTGAATGCTAAAGTGAGCTCCTGGCTTTATAATATTTGGGGGATTTCCTTGAGAATCAACAGGCAGTAGAAGCAACAAGCAATAAAATGCACAGCAATATTCAAAACACATAACGTTACACCCGGAATTGCAATAACGAATACATCCACAGAGTTAAGTATTACCTTTACGCATAAATTGCTCTGTATATTAAGACAGGAATCTGGGAAATCAAAGCACGTCCCACTCAGTAATGTATTCAGAAAACCGCTCACATTTGCATAAACAAAACCTCGCAAAATGCCGCACAGATTTGCGAATAAAGCCCGTCCGCAAAGTTTGGCGACGTATTTCTGCCGAAGAGAGCTATGGAAATACATGGATACAATCCTAGTTATTTGGCAAAACGGTAAGTGTGAGTGTTGGCTCCCGGGGGGAAGGGGGGGATGCTGCGAGTGACTGACGTGAGAATAAACGCGGACTTTCTTTTGTTTGCATTCAAATACAATTACAAGAGGACTGTCCGGTGCTGTCGGCTACAAAGGACTGCAAAGCCACAAATACACCCCAGTGCAGAGGTACTTACCAGATGGATTCACGGCAGCGGGTGTTGCCATGTTTGCCTCGCTGGGAAAAATACAAATGAAGAAAAGAAAATGACGCACAATACAGGCTGCCCTGGGAAATACACGCTGAGCTCGGGGTTTGCACGCAAGCACAATGCGGCCGCTTTAGCACTTCATGTGCAAATCGTGGCGGGCGAGGAAAAGCTTACTACACAAGCCAGACAATTACAAGGAGCAGTTCAACTTCAGCGTCCACAGCCAGTGTTTGTAACAGAAATCTCTCTCTTTCGGGGTAAAAAAATGCAAGATGTCTGAAAGGTAACACCGCGAGACTTCCCCTGCATTAATTAATAGACAAAGTTTAGCATAGATACAAATACCTACAAGTTCAACGGGAGAGCTAGCAGCAGTGCACAGTATTGTATTTTTATTTTTGTATTTTAATACATGTATTTCAGGACAATCTCATGATAAAGAAGTGGACGCGATAGTAGCAGAGATCAAATAAGCAACTGCATTGTGTATTTAGGCTGATTTTTAGATTTGATTTCATATCTAAGTCAATAAAGCAGTCGGACCATATTGGTATTTTTAACTAATTATTCAGATGGAAAACAATATATTAGGGGTTGGTGGTGCAATAACATAATGTATTTGAAGCACACACCATATTTGGTTATATGATAAATAAATGAAAATACTAATACTGTGGTCTGTAAAAGTGGTTATCTGATTTTAAGGCATAATATGAATGTACTAGATAAGAGAAACTTGTGGGACAGGTCTGAATACGAATTATGTGGAGCATCAATAATACATTACAGTCTTAACAGTTTTGAAGAAACATTAAAAGCAACAGATTTTTTTTTTTAATGCATCCATATCATTGTATATTAGCAATTTCCAGACAAATGCTTTTTACATAATTCATATTTATTTTGTTCAGATAAGCTCCGTTGAACTTGTTTGCCTTTTCTTCCTCGTTCAGTGTGTTTTGGTGGATGCTACTACAATTGTAGCATCTTAAGTTGTCAGTGTCTGGATGGAGCATTAGATATGTTTGACACTATGATGTATGCTAGGACCTTCCTTCCCTAAATTACAAGGTTCCTTTTATTTATTTATAGGTTAAGCAATACAAATGTATAAATGTCACACATACATAAAATGCTACAATTGCTATGTAGGGTAGGCTAGACCAATATTTTGTAAATGTTTAAAACAATGAGCATGTTTCTATTGGTGTACAGTAGCCTACTATGAAAAGAGCTTAGGTTTAAATTAGGGGTAATGGTAGCTTGTTATAATACTTTTATTGTTTGAATGCATGAATGAGAAAGTTGGCTTTTCATGCAACTTTGAAAATAAAACGCATGGAAATAGAAAATCTCTGCATAACACCTTAAGTGTAATATGTATAATGTAGTAGGAATATCAAGGACACCAGTCAAGTCTCAATGTCAGGGATTCATTTCACTTTTTAAAAAGTCCACTGGGAATGCTTTCTTAATTTTTACATGACAATTACAATTATTCACTTATTAGAATTCAATTTAGGCTTCTCAAGTTAACAGTAATTTAGTTTTGATTCTTCCAATTTGTAACTATATTAGTCCATTAAGACTGGATTCATGCAGTTAAAATAAAGCATGTAACTGAATTCAAGATTAGGAAATGCATCTAAACCATATTCACATCCTCTGTTCTCTAGAGGAATGTTTATATGCTATATAAGTAGTTGTTTATGTAACCTTTATGTGTAACCTAACTATACAAGGCGTTTTGTTTTTTTCCGGTGCTGACTTTGAGATCTTACAGTCGATCGTGAATAAGCATGGAAGAAGGTCCATAACCAAAAGGAAAAATTAAAAAGTAGTTACATTTGTTTATCTCAGATGTAACCATAGCATACAGATAGCCTTTGCTTTGTTTTATTTTTTATTATTTTTCTCAAAGCATTTTCTAAATTGCAGTTATATAGAA